>NW_007748156.1:2969-6155 GCF_000696425.1 Galeopterus variegatus
TTGAGAGATGAGACTAGGTTGATTAGTTTTATTAAATTGATGAGACTATTTTGACTAGTTTTATTTGATTGATGAGACTAGGTTGATTAGTTTAATTAAATTGAGGAGATTACTTTGAATAGTTTAATTAGATTGATGAGACTAGTTTGATTAATTTAATTAGATTGATGAGAATAGTTTGATTCATTTAATTAGATTGATGAGACAAGTTTTATTAGATTAATTGTATTGATTAGACTAGTTTGAGCAGTTTAAGAAGATTGGTGAGAGTAGTNATGGATGATACTATTCCAATTAGTTTAATTTGATTGTTGGGATTAGTTTGTATTAGTTTCGTTTGATGTGTCTAGTTTGATTAGTTTTTTAAGATTGAAGAGATTAGTTTGATTAGTTTAATTAGATTGTTGAGATTAGTTTGATTCATTTAATTAGATTGATGAGATTAGTTTGACGAGGTTAATTAGATTCATGAGAATAGTATGATTAGTATAATTAGATTGATGAGAATAGTTTGATTAGATTAATTAGATTGAAGAGACTACTTTGATTAGTTTAATTGGAGTGATGAAACTAGGTTGATTAGTTTAATTAAATAGATGAGATTTGTTTGAAAAGTTTAATTTGATGAGATTAGTTAAAATAGTTTAATTAGATTGATGAGAATAGTTTGATTCGTTTAATTTGCTGATGAGAATAATTTGATTAGTTTAATTAGATGGATGAGAATATTTTGACTAATTTAATTTGATTGATGAGACTAGGTTGATTAGTTTAATTAAATCCATGAGATTAGTATGAAATGTTTACTTAGGTTGATGTGACGAGTTTGATTAGTTTAATTAGATTGATGAGAATAGTTTGATTAATTTAATTAGAATGATGAGACAAGTTTGATTATTTTAAATATATAGATGAGAGTAGTTTGTTTCAATTAATTAGATGATGAGAATAGTTTGATTAGTTTAATTTGAGAGATGAGACTACGTTGATTAGTTTTATTAAATTGAAGAGATTAGTTTGACTAGTTTAATTTGATTGATGAGACTAGTGTGATTAGTTTAATTAGATTGATGATACTAGTTTGATTAGTTTAATTAGATTGATGAGAATAGTTTGATTCATTTAATTAGATTGATGAGACAAGTTTGATTATTTTAAATATATAGATGAGAGTAGTTTGTTTCAATTAATTAGATGATGAGAATAGTTTGATTAGTTTAATTTGAGAGATGAGACTACGTTGATTAGTTTTATTAAATTGAAGAGATTAGTTTGACTAGTTTAATTTGATTGATGAGACTAGTGTGATTAGTTTAATTAGATTGATGATACTAGTTTGATTAGTTTAATTAGATTGATGAGAATAGTTTGGTTCATTTAATTAGAATGATGAGACAAGTTTGATTAGATTAATTATATTGATGAGAATAGTTTGATTCAATTAATTAGATGATGAGAATAGTTTGATTAGTTTAATTTGAGAGATGAGACTAGGTTGATTAGTTTTATTAAATTGATGAGACTAGTATGACTAGTTTAATTTGATTGATGAGACTAGGTTGATTAGTTTAATTAAATTCATGAGATTAGTATGAATAGTTTAGTTAGGTTGATGTGACTAGTTTGATTAGTTTAATTAGATTGATGAGAATAGTTTGGTTCATTTAATTAGAATGATGAGACAAGTTTGGTTAGATTAATTATATTGATGAGAATAGTTTGATTCGATTAATTAGATGATGAGAATAGTTTGATTAGTTTATTTTGAGGGATGAGACTTGGTTGATTAGTTTAATTTGATTGATGAGACTAGGTAGATTAGTTTAATTAAATGGAAGAGATTAGTTTGACTAGTTTTATTTGATTGATGAGACTAGTGTGATTAGTTTAATTAATTTGATGAGACTAGTTTGATTAGTTTAATTAGATTGATGAGAATAGTTTGGTTCATTTAATTAGAATGATGAGACAAGTTTGGTTAGATTAATTATATTGATGAGAATAGTTTGATTCGATTAATTAGATGATGAGAATAGTTTGATTAGTTTATTTTGAGGGATGAGACTTGGTTGATTAGTTTAATTTGATTGATGAGACTAGGTAGATTAGTTTAATTAAATGGAAGAGATTAGTTTGACTAGTTTTATTTGATTGATGAGACTAGTGTGATTAGTTTAATTAATTTGATGAGACTAGTTTGATTAGTTTAATTAGATTCATGAGAATAGTTTGATTCATTTAATTAGATTGATGAGACAAGTTTGATTAGTTTAATTATATTGATGAGACTAGTTTGAGCAGTTTAAGAACATTGGTGAGAGTAGTTTGATTAGTTTATTTAGATTGATGAAATTGATTAGTTTAATTAGATTGTTGAGATTAGTTTGATTCTTTTAATTAGATTGATGAGACTAGTTTGATAATTTTAATTTGATGGTTGGGATTAGTTTGATTATTTTAATTAGATGAGGAGAATAGTTTGATTTGCTTTATTAGATGGATGATACTAGTTCAATTAGTTTATTTTGATTGTTGGGATTAGTATGATTAGTTTAGTTTGATGAGTGTAGTTTGATTTGTTTCATTAGATTGATGAGACTAGTTTGATGCGTTTAATTTGCTAAATGAGATTTGTTTGATTATTTGAATTAGATGGATGAGAATAGTTTGATTAGTTTAATTAGATTGATGAAATTGATTAGTTTAATTAGATTGTTGAGATTGGTTTGATTCTTTTAATTAGATTGAGGAGACTAGTTTGCTAAGTTTAATTTGATGGTTGGGATTAGTTTGATTATTTTAATTAGATGAGGAGAATAGTTTGATTTGCTTTATTAGATGGATGATACTAGTTCAATTAGTTTATTTTGATTGTTGGGATTAGTATGATTAGTTTAGTTTGATGAGTGTAGTTTGATTTGTTTCATTAGATTGATGAGACTAGTTTGATTCGTTTAATTTGCTAAATGAGATTTGTTTGATTATTTGAATTAGATGGATGAGAATAGTTTGATTAGTTTAATTTGATTGTTGGTAATAGTTTGATTAGTTTTATTAGATGGATGAGATTGATTCGTTTAAATAGATTGATGAGACTAGTTTGATTAGTTTAATTTGATTGAAGAGACTAGTTCCATTAGTTTAATTAGACTGATGAGATTAGTTTGATTAGTTTAATTAGATTGA
>NW_007748156.1:7833-9031 GCF_000696425.1 Galeopterus variegatus
TTAGTTTGATTAGTTTAATTAAATTGATGAGACTCATTTGGTTAGTTTAATTAGATTGATGTGATTAGTTTGATTAGTTTTATTTGTTTGATGAGACTAGTTTGAGCAGTTTAATAAGAATGGTAGGATTAGTTTGATTAGTTTAATTAGATCATGAGAATAGTTTGATTAGTTTAATTTGTTGGATGCGACTAGTTTGACTAGTTTAATTTGATTGATGAGACTAGGTTGATTAGTTTAATTTGTTGGATGCGACTAGTTTGACTAGTTTAATTTGATTGATGAGACTAGGTTGATTAGTTTAATTGGATAGATGAGAGGAGGTTGCCTAGTTTAATTAGATGATGAGAATAGTTTGATATTTCAATTAGAAGGATGATACTAGTTCGAGTAGTTTAATTTGATTGTTGGGATTAGTTAGATTAGTTTAGTTTGATGAGTGTAGTTTGATTTGTTTAATTACATTGATTAGATTAGTTTGATTAGTTTAATTAGTTTGTTGAGATTAGTTTGATTCGTTCAAAAAGATTGATGAGATTAGTTTGATTAGTTTAATTAGATTTATGAGAATAGTATAATTAGCATAATTCGATTGATGAGAATAGTTTGATTAGTTTAATTAGATTGCTGAGACTACTTTGATTAGTTTAATTTGATTGTTGGGATTAGTTTGATTAGTATAATTAGTTAGATGAAACTAGTTGGATTAGTTTAAATAGATTGATGAAATTAGTTTGATTACTTTAATTAGATTGATGAGACTATTTTGATTAGTTGAAGTAGATTGATGAGATTAGTTTGAGCAGTTTAATAAGATTGGTGAGATTAGTTTGATTCATTTAATTAGATTGATTAGATTGATTAGTTTAATTAGATTGTTGAGACTAGTTTGATTAGTTTAAATAGATGAGATTTCTTTGATTAGTTTAACTAGATTGATGAGACTAGTTTGATTAGTTTAATTAGATGATGAGTATAGTTTGATTTGTTTAATTAGATGGATGATACTAGTCCGTTTAGTTTAGTTTGATTGTTGGGATTAGTTTGATTAGTTTCGTTTGATGAGTCTAGTTTGATTAGTTTTTTAAGATTGATGAGATTAGTTTGATTAGTTTAATTAGATGAAGAGAATAGTTTGATTTGTTTTATTAGATGGATAATACCAGTTCAATTAGTTTATTTTGATTGCTGCTGTACG
>NW_007748156.1:9510-12017 GCF_000696425.1 Galeopterus variegatus
AGATTGATGAGACTAGTTTGATTAGTTTAATTAGATGATGAGTATAGTTTGATTTGTTTAATTAGATGGATGATACTAGTCCGTTTAGTTTAGTTTGATTGTTGGGATTAGTTTGATTAGTTTCGTTTGATGAGTCTAGTTTGATTAGTTTTTTAAGATTGATGAGATTAGTTTGATTAGTTTAATTAGATTCATGAGAATAGTATGATTAGTATAATTAGATTGATGAGAATAGTGTGATTAGTTTAATTAGATTGATGAGACTATTTTTATTAGTTTAAATTGATTGTTGTGTTTAGTTCTATTAGTATAATTACATTGATGAAACTAATTTCATTACTATAATTGTTTTGTGGAGATTAGTTTGATTAGTTTAATTAGTTTGATGAGATTACTTTGATTAGTTTAACTAAATTGACGAAATTAGTTTGAATGGTTTAATTTGATTGATGAGATTAGTTTGAAGAGTTTAATTAGACAGATGGCATTAGTTCGATTATTTTAATTAGATTGATGAGACAAGTTTGATTAGTTTTAGTAGATTGATGAAATTTGTTTAATTAGTTTAATGGGATGGATGAGATTAAATTATTTAGTTTAATTAGATCGATGAGGATAGTTTGATTAGTTTAATTAAATTGATGAGACTCGTTGGGTTAGTTTAATTAGATTGATGTGATTAGTTTGATTAGTTTAATTAGTTTGATGGGACTAGTTTGAGCAGTTTAATAAGAATGGTTGGATTAGTTTGATTCGGTTAATAAGATGATGAGAATAGTTTGATTAGTTTAATTTGAGAGATGAGACTAGGTTGATTAGTTTTATTAAATTGATGAGACTATTTTGACTAGTTTAATTGGATTGATGAGACTAGGTTGATTAGTTTAATTAAATTGAGGAGATTAGTCTGAATAGTTTAATTTGATTGATGACACTAGTTTGATTAGTTTAATTAGATTGATGAGAATAGTTTGATTCATTTAATTAGATTGATGAGACAAGTATGATTAGATTAATTTTATTGATTAGACTAGTTTGTGCAGTTTAAGAAGATTGGTGAGAGTAGTTTGATTAGTTTAATTAGAATGATGAGATTGATTAGTATAATTAGATTGTTGAGATTAGTTTGATTCGTTTAATTAGATTGATGAAAGTAGTTTGATAAGTTTAATTTGATGTTGGGATTAGTTTGATTAGTTTAATTGGATGAAGAGAATAGTTTGATTTGTTTTATTAGATGGATAATACCAGTTCAATTAGTTTATTTTGATTATTGGGAATAGTTTGATTAGTTTAGTTTGATGAGTCTAGTTTGATTAGTTGAATTAGATTGATGAGATTAGTTTGATTAGTTTAATTAGTTTGTTGAGATTAGTTTGATTCGTTTAATTAGATTGATGAAACTAGCTTGATAAGTTTAATTTGATTGTTGGGATTAGTTTGATTAGTTTAATTACATGAAGAGAATAGTTTGATTTGTTTTATTAGATGGATAATACCAGTTCAATTAGTTTATTTTGATTGTTGGGATTAGTTTGATTAGTTTAGTTTGATGAGTCTAGTTTGATTTGTTTAATTAGATTGATGAGANGATTAGTTTAATTAGATGAGGAAAATAGTTAGATTTGTTTAAGTAGATGGATGATACTAGTTCGATTTGTTTAACTTGATTGTTGGGATTAGTTTGATTAGTTTAGTTTGATGAGTCTAGTTTGATTTGTTTAATTAGATTGATGAGACTAGTTTGATTAGTTTAATTTGATTGTTGGTAATAGTTTGATTAGTTTTATTAGATGGATGAGATTGATTAGTTTAAATAGATTGATGAGACTAGTTTGATTAGTTTAATTTGATTGTTGGTAATAGTTTGATTAGTTTTATTAGATGGATGAGATTGATTAGTTTAAATAGATTGATGAGACTAGTTTGATTAGTTTAATTTGATTGAAGAGACTAGTTCCATTAGTTTAATTAGACTGATGAGACTATTTTGATTAGTTATATTTGATTATTGGGATTCTCCTGATTAGTTTAATTAGTTTGATCAGTCTTGTTTGATTAGTTTAATTACATTGATGAGAGTACTTTGATTTGTTTAATTAGATGGATGATATTAGTTTGATTAGTTTAATTAGTTTGTTGAGATTAGTTTGATTTGTTTAATTAGATGGATGATATTAGTTTGATTAGTTTAATTAGTTTGTTGAGATTAGTTTGATTTGTTTAATTAGATTGATGAGACTAGTTAGATAAGTTTAATTTGATGGTTGGGATTAGTTTGATTAGTTTAATTATTTTGATGAAACTTGTTTGATTAGTTTAATTAGTTTGATGAGACTAGTTTGATTAGTTTAATTAGTTTGTTGAGATTAGTTTGATTCATTTAATTAGATTGATGAGATTACTTTGACGAGGTTAATTAGATTCATGGGAATAGTATGATTATTATAATTAGATTGATGAGAATAGTTTGATTAGTATAATTACATTGAAGAGACTAGTTTCAT
>NW_007748157.1:0-424 GCF_000696425.1 Galeopterus variegatus
GGATCACAATTTCTGATCCTTTTACTCATTTGAAGAGATACATCTGCTAATCCGTTTTTACTGCACTGTCTGTAGTGTGGTACGAGAGTCTAGTGCAGTGGTTCTCAAACTCCAGCATGCATAGCGGCCTGGTTAAAACACTGGTGGCTGGGCCCACAGCCCAGAGTTTCAGATTCAGTGGGTCAAGAATTTGCCTTTCTATCAACTTCCCAGGTGGTACTGCTGCTGCTTGTCACCACTAGACTAGGGTAGTGAGATGCAGGGACTCCTGAGCTAAGCTGCTGGGTGCCAGCTCTACTGCCTTATAGCTGTGCCACTCTGGACACATTACCTAACCACTCTGTGCCACAGTTGCCTCATCTGTAAAATTGGGATAACAGTCCCTACCTCATAGGTAACCCTTGAGAGAGCTGAGTGGGTTAAC
>NW_007748157.1:2143-6336 GCF_000696425.1 Galeopterus variegatus
GTAGAGAATCCTAACCCCACTCATCTCTAACCCAAGCCAGGAGAAAGGGAGCAAACCTTTATTCTGGGCCAACACTCAGTATCCTCAGGAGTTGTGAGGGCCCCTATTAGTATCCTCCTTTGCAGATAAAGACATAGCCTATAATGGACTACTCACCCCCAGGGTTGCCCACCCATTCAGCCAGGCCTGTCAGACACCCAGGCCTCTGCTCTCTGCATTACGACCCCCAAGTCTACTACACCTGCTCTCACTTGTGGCCGCACCCCCTTGTCAGGAGCATGGAAGGGAGAGCTATTCTCTTTCTCCCCACCATGACTCAGTTTAGACAACCACAAGGCAGGCGTGGGGCCAGAGGTCAAGAGATCACATATACAAGCAGCCACATGCCTTTGGTCCTTCACATGGTCAGGCTTTGACATTAGGTCAAGGTCTTTAGTCAGCTTGGCCCACAGTTGGTGCTCCATAAATCCAAGTCCCCTTATTCCTTCCCAGGTCCTGTGTCAGTAAAGCAGATAAGCTTATCCAGCATCCTATCCCCACCTTTTGCTTTAGGAAATGTTCCCCACTTCTCAAGTGTTGCTTTGTGTTGCTTCACCCCCCCACGGATTTGTCACCCCTCTTCCCCTGGGTGATGGAGATGCAAAGGATTACTCAAAGCCCCTCTCTTTGAGCAGTGAGAGACCCTGAAGCAGTTAACTTCCCTGGAACCCTCCAGCAAGAAGGATCCCTTCCTCGGGAAATTAACCCCAAATTGGGGTTCTCTTCCTGCATTTATTTTCCAGACCAGGAAGTTACAGGAAGAGAACATAGGTGGGGTTATAGTTTAACAATATAGGCTGAAATAAGCAAGGTGACATTCCAGTAAGGCTATCAACAAAGCTTAATCTTAGCAAACATTCCTTCTCTCTCTAACAGTTTTCCAGCAACTTAGATATCAATCAGTAACTAATCTGTCTTTGAGCCAGCAACCTTGCTGTGCCACAAATCTTTATCTTACACCAGAGACTTATAGCCTGAGGGAAACTTCCATTCCTTTGCAAGGTCAGTATTTGAAACTGCAAGGCTTTGGAAAACCAGGCCCTGTGAGGTACATATGCTTTATAGTATATTCCACACTCAAGGATGCCCTTCAATGCTTGGGCCTGCCTTCCCTCCAGCCAGCCCTATTCCCAGCTAAAGCCCCAATATATATATTCCCCACTAAAGTAACAGAATCACCCTACAGGGTGATGTGAATGTAAAAATACACTGGATGCTGGCAGTCCCTAGCTCTAACCCCTGCTATGGCTCCTCACTTTTCTGCAGATGAGCTCCAAATTCTGAGTCTGGCACTTAGGGGCCCCTCCTGATGTGCCCCTGTGGTCATTTCTCCTACCCCTTACCACCGGAGTTCCAGCCCTCGGGGCTGCATATGATCCCAGCATGCCACATTCACTCATCTCTGAGCTTTTGCACATGATGTCCTGTCCTAGAATGCCTTTTCTCACCCTGTCCACCGAGGTGATTCCTATTTGTCCTTGAGGAGACTGCTCCTGCACCTCCTCCTCTTGGAAACCTTGGGGATACCCTTGGATTGTGAAGGATACCTCCTCTGGGCTCCTATAGCCCAATGTTCCTCCTACTCTAATTGTGTCTTTGGAACTGGCTTTCCTGCCAGACTGGGAGTTCCTAAAGGCGGGACCTGCCTTTCCTCTTCTGTCCTTGTTGCCCAGCCTAGGGCCACACAGAGAAGACACTTGGGGAACACTGAATGAGAAATGCAATGGTAGGGCCTGCTCTGGGTGGTCTGGCTGGAGCCCAGGTTCCAGATCCTGCCCCAATGGACAGTCACTCCACTTGGTGGGATCTGACTCACAAGGTCCTCTCCCTCCTTCCTCCCTTCAAGTTCACCCAAGGCCTCCCCAAAGTGGCCGCAGCCTAACTCACCAGTGTTGGCTCCCCCCACCCCATTCACACACACACTGCTCCACGCCCACCAGGCTTCCACCCTGCATGCCTCTGCTGACACTGAGCCCTCTGCCTGGGATGCCTTGGTTCCCCCATCCCACTCTCTGAAATGCCACTGCCTATTCAAGACCCAACTTAAGTCCACATCCTCAGGCTGAGAGTGGCTTATCCACCCTGCTGCACTTCATCTGAGTCACTCTCATGGCCTTGACCAGGCTTGGCCTCAGACTATAGTCACTGGCAACGTGGCATGGTGAAGGGAACCTGGGCATTGGAGACTAACAAATGGGGACTGACTCCCAGCTCTGACACTCCCAAGCTATATGACCTTGGGCAAGTCACTTTACCTCTCTGAGGCTCCATCTGTAAAATGGGGATAACGATTACCCCATACATTTGCTGTGAGATTGAGACGATGGGGGTCAGGATCCCGGCACACAGCAGGCACTCAGTCAAGTGCTTTTATGTCTGGGTCTGTTTCCCTAGCCAGGTTGCCAGCCTATTATAGTCAGGCTGCAGGTCCCATTCCCTGCCACATTCCCATAGTCCCCAACACAGGGCCTCACACCAGCAGTGCTCAAAAATGCATTCACTCCTGCTACTGGGGGTAGTGGGGGAGGGACGTTGGGTCCTGAGCTGAGAAGGCCATGGTGGGGGTGGCAAGTTCAGAATCAATGACAGGAGATGAATGCAGAGGGAGGGGCTAGAGCCCCAGGCAGAGCTGCTGATATGCACTGGGGGTTTTATTGGTTTTCATTAAAATTCCTTCCCAAGGCAGAAGCAGCTACTCCCATAAATAACGGCATAAATATTTTATCTGGTGCCCAAGTCAGTCTAAATGCACAGCAAAGTTGGCAAGAATAATAATGGGAAAACAGTTTAGGGGGGTCCCGGGCTTCAGTTGAACTGGACCCACTTAACATGCCCAAAAGGGCTTTCTGAGGAAGGTGGGAACTGAGGGGAGGTGCCAGAGGGGAGAAGTGGTGGGCAGTGGGGAAGAGAGAAGGTGACCAGTGGAGTATGTCTGGGGAGGGGAAGAGAGGGAACGTATCCCACACCTGCTCTGTGATGGGCACCTTACTGGGGGCATTCACACAGCTCAAATTGTCAAAAGCCCTGTGGTCAGAGAATTGAAGTGACTTGCCCAAGGCCACCCAGCCAGTCACTGGCAGAGCCAGGACTATAATCAGGGGTGTTTAAGGCCCAAGTCCTTCCTACTGCACTTGCTGCCTCTTGGGGTTCAGGGAAAGCATGGGAACTTTTGAACAATAGCCTGAGCACCTCAATGAGCAGCACGGGGCTATTCTCTGTTTCCCCAGATCCCGATGGAGGAGAAAAGGGGCTGGTACTTCACCATGGCAACACTCTTCATCAGGTCAGGCAAAGGGCTGGGGTGGGGGATGGAACTGGGGGGAGGTGTGTCCTGGCCAGCTCGGCCTAGAACCCAGTCAGGAGGGGCAGGACAGAGGTGGGGGCAAGGGCTTCCCAAGGAAGGCACCCTCTTTGCCATCGGTCTGGGAAGGGCTCGAAGCACGATGGAGACAGCTGGGAGGGATGCCAACCTGTCACATCCCCTTCTCGGCCACAGGCTGGATGGCATCTTCCTGGAGCTGGGCAGTGAGGAGCAGAAGAGGCTACCCACCTTCAACCGCACGCTGGCCCTGCTCCGGCAAGTCCTCAAGTCCTCTGACCCCCACCACCGAGGTAGGGGCCCTGGGGAGGGGTGGAAGAGCAGCCTACACCTGTCACTTGCCCTGCCTGCCTCTGGCACTGTCCCCACCTCTGGCATCATCGCTCTTTTTTGGTCCTCGTTTCTTTCTCCCTCGCCTGTCTCAGACACTCACTTGTTCACTTGACTCAAGGAGCCCAAACATCTTGCCCACGTGAACGCACCGATCACACATCACTGTCATTGCAGGCCTCTGGGTCTGCATTTTGCCACCTGGAGTGTGAGCGCTAGTGTGCCCTATCTCCGCCGACCACCCCATTTTATGGTTGGTGGAATGAGGCTCTGTTGGACAGGAGTCGAGTCACTCCCTCCCAGGGCAGGCAGCTAGCACAGGGACCAGAACCCTCAGCGCTAAACAGCTGGAGTCAGAGGAAAGCTATGCCCTGAAATGAGGTGTCCCAGGTGACATACTAAACAGAGAAGAAGCACTGACATGCATTTCTTCACTCCCTCGCAAGGCCCCTCTCCCCACCTGTTTCTCTCTGTCCCTGGGTTGCCCTCGGTGATTTCACACCAC
>NW_007748157.1:6353-12016 GCF_000696425.1 Galeopterus variegatus
CCCCACCTCTGGCATCATCGCTCTTTTTTGGTCCTCGTTTCTTTCTCCCTCGCCTGTCTCAGACACTCACTTGTTCACTTGACTCAAGGAGCCCAAACATCTTGCCCACGTGAACGCACCGATCACACATCACTGTCATTGCAGGCCTCTGGGTCTGCATTTTGCCACCTGGAGTGTGAGCGCTAGTGTGCCCTATCTCCGCCGCTATCTCCGCCCACCACCCCATTTTATGGTTGGTGGAATGAGGCTCTGTTGGACAGGAGTCGAGTCACTCCCTCCCAGGGCAGGCAGCTAGCACAGGGACCAGAACCCTCAGCGCTAAACAGCTGGAGTCAGAGGAAAGCTATGCCCTGAAATGAGGTGTCCCAGGTGACATACTAAACAGAGAAGAAGCACTGACATGCATTTCTTCACTCCCTCGCAAGGCCCCTCTCCCCACCTGTTTCTCTCTGTCCCTGGGTTGCCCTCGGTGATTTCACACCACTGTCTCTTCCTTTGTCCTCGTGGGGGCTGACACCAGGAGAGGAGCTGGCCCCTCCCTCCTTGAGGCTCTCCTCCTTCTCTCCACTCGCTGCTTCCTAGAACCCTTCTCCACCCTTCAACCCCAGCTCTGGCCTGGTGCTACCTTGGGATGCTGCTGGAGAGGAAGGACGCCTTCTCTACCACCCCCATGGGCATCCACGACTGCGGGTACTCGGGGACCGATCCTCTGGACTGCTTCGGCAAGGTACATGCCCCCACCCACACCCACACTCCAATCTGCAAAGGAGACTGACATCCCAGCCTCTGCCCCTGGAACCTGCCACTCCTCTGGGTATCATCCCCCACTGTGTGGCCCACCAGGAAAACCTTTCTCTCCATCCTCTCTTCTTTCAAAACAAACGTGCTTCCTTGCGGTTCCTCTTTGCTTAAGAAGACCCTCCCCACACCCAGTCTGGCTCAATCCCATTTCTCCAGCCTTGAGGAGACCCTGAGATTTTTCCCCTTGCGGCCTTTGCTCACACTGTTCCCCACCCCCACTGGCACAGTGGAAAGAAGATGAGTTTAGCTAGGTCTGCCCACAGGCCATGTGACTCTAAGGCATGTCACTTAGAACAGGCAGCAGTCAGTAACAACACAGGGGTAAGTGCTGTGGCCCACACAGAAACCATGTACTCCATAAAATTGGGGAGGTAGAAGCTGACTCTGGCCCTTCCTCTTACCTGCCCTGGGGTAGAGGGGGAGCACACACTGGGGCAGGAGGGGTCTGCCACACGTGATCGGTGACCATGGCAGACAGCGTGGCAGTGAGTCAGGCTCTCAGGAATTGAGTGCCGGTGGGTTGTGCCCCAAAGTATTGGGCTCCATGATATGACTGAACTTGCTGGCTGGTAGATATGAGGTAGGTACAGGGAATAAGAGCACTGGGGTGACATGGCACCATCCAGCGACAGGGTTCCTGTGGTTCAGGCACCATTTAGCTGGCTCTGGCTAATAACCAGACAAATGGTTTGCTGTTACCCTCTTCCCTGACCTAGGCCATTGAGATTGCCAAGGACCAACCTGCCATCCTGAATCGACTGGCCAAAATCTTCTACTTCTTAGGAAAGCAGGACATGGCCATTGGAACCTGTAACATGGCCCTGGATGTCCTACGAGATCCGGAGCTCAACTGGCAGGCTTACTGCACTAGGGCCAAGGTGGGTAAATCTGCAGCCCCACCTCATCCTGCCACAAGCATCAGAGAACAAGAGCCAGGGCCTAAGATGGTGGGTGCAGGTAGGGGCCTGAGCCCAAAGGTCATGGAGCCTTCATGATGGAAGGGAGCTTAGGAGTCATCAGAGCACACAGTTGTGTTCTGTAAGGTTGTGGAGTAAAGGAATGAGGGAGCCACCCCACNTGCTGTGGCCCACACAGAAACCATGTACTCCATAAAATTGGGGAGGTAGAAGCTGACTCTGGCCCTTCCTCTTACCTGCCCTGGGGTAGAGGGGGAGCACACACTGGGGCAGGAGGGGTCTGCCACACGTGATCGGTGACCATGGCAGACAGCGTGGCAGTGAGTCAGGCTCTCAGGAATTGAGTGCCGGTGGGTTGTGCCCCAAAGTATTGGGCTCCATGATATGACTGAACTTGCTGGCTGGTAGATATGAGGTAGGTACAGGGAATAAGAGCACTGGGGTGACATGGCACCATCCAGCGACAGGGTTCCTGTGGTTCAGGCACCATTTAGCTGGCTCTGGCTAATAACCAGACAAATGGTTTGCTGTTACCCTCTTCCCTGACCTAGGCCATTGAGATTGCCAAGGACCAACCTGCCATCCTGAATCGACTGGCCAAAATCTTCTACTTCTTAGGAAAGCAGGACATGGCCATTGGAACCTGTAACATGGCCCTGGATGTCCTACGAGATCCGGAGCTCAACTGGCAGGCTTACTGCACTAGGGCCAAGGTGGGTAAATCTGCAGCCCCACCTCATCCTGCCACAAGCATCAGAGAACAAGAGCCAGGGCCTAAGATGGTGGGTGCAGGTAGGGGCCTGAGCCCAAAGGTCATGGAGCCTTCATGATGGAAGGGAGCTTAGGAGTCATCAGAGCACACAGTTGTGTTCTGTAAGGTTGTGGAGTAAAGGAATGAGGGAGCCACCCCACGTGGCAGGAATCCCTTCTACATGCCTGGTCAGTGAGCTTCCAGCCTCTTCTTGATTAGCACTGGGAGAGTCAGACTGCCCAGAGTTGAAATCCAGCCTCTCCACCTATTACTATGGGACTTGTGGCAAGACACTTACTCCAAACCTCAGTTCCCAAATCTGTATGATATGGATATTAACACCTATCTTAGGTTGTCAGAAGACTAAATGAGGTAACATCTAAACTACAGTGCCTGGGGCACAGGAGGTGCTTTTGAAAGGCAGTAGTGTATATTAGAGGTAGTTTAATGTTGTGGATAATAGCCTGGCTCTGAACACAGACAGCCTCGGTTCGAATTCCACATCACCACCCAGAGGCTACAGGATCTTCAGCAAAATACTCTTCCCAAATTCTGAGCCTCAGTTTCTTCATCTGTAGACTAGAGATGATAGTGCCTCACAGAGTTGTTATGAGAACTAAATTAGTTTCAGTATATAAAACTCAGCATCAAACACACAGTAAGAGCCATAAGTGAGAGACCTATTATTAGATATGTTTTTGACTAATTCCCTGTCTCTTGAGCAAATCCACTGCATATTCAGCTCTGCAAGTTACACATTCAGGTGAGAGCCGCCTCCAGCCACTGGTCCCAGATCTGCCCTTTGGAGTTCCCACAGATCCCCTCTCCTTCGGGACAGAGACCTAGAGCTCTGCGTTACTTTGCTCCAAGCTAAACAGACCCCCTCCTCCCATCTTCTCCACTACCTTTCATACAACCTAGTAGCAAAGCTGCTCCCGGTCTTGGTCTCAGTGGCTTATTTTGCCAGCAGGTACTAGGCAGGAAATTCCTTCCCTGTAGTTGATGTGGTTATTATTATCAATAATAATGATATTAATCATAATAGTAAATAATAAAGCATTTCTATAAAACTCTGCATTTCAGCAAGCACTTTCATGTTCATGGTCTGCTTTAAACCTCACAGGAGTCCTGTGAGAGAGGCCTGACATGTGCATTCCACAAATGAGGCCACAGGGGCACACAGAGGCAGTGAGCTTCCTCAGGAAGCTCATTCATGCACGGGAACTCCAGCCTTACCCTACTCACTCCATCGCCATCTCTTGTCTTCTGCTCATTGCCTCCCTGTAGCCCCAAAGGTCACACTTAGTACTCAGCTGAGCAGATGAGCAGCAGGATGGCAGGAAGGATGGTGAGGAAGGAACAGAGGGAAGGGAATTCACGTTATCCCTGTAAAAGTCTCAGCCTGTGACCTGAAAGCTCGAACCTGGCCCCGTTACCTCTCTACTCCACCTCCCTGTGCTCACGCCTCTCTCACTCTCTTCTAGCCCCACTGGCTGGGGCCTCTTTCTAGAATGTTCTTCTCCCAGATATCTGATTGGCTTCCTCCCTCACTTCCTGCATGTCTTGATAAAAAGCCAGCTTCTAATGGCCATCTAATTGAAAATGTTAACCTCTTTGCCAACATTTTGTCTTCCTTTCCTGGTTACTTTTTCTTCTTAGTCCTAATCACTCCCTAACACACTACTTACTTATTTAGCATGTTTATTGTCTCTCTCCCCCACTAACATGGAAGCTCCATGAGGGCAGAGATTTTGTTCCTTTTGTTCTCTGGTGTATCTTCGATGCCTGGAACAGTGCCTGGCATGTAGTAGGCTCATGATGAATATTTGTTCAATGAATGAATGAACTGAGCGCCTACCATATGCTAGATCCTGTCTAAAATATGTTCTCTCAATCATCTGGTAATTCCCCAAAGAAGATATTAGTGTACTAATTTTTCAGATGTAGAAAAGGAGGTTCACAGAGGTTGTGCAACTTCCTCCAGGTCACATGGATAATAGTGGGGGGCGGGGGTTAACTGGAATTTAAACCCTAGTCCAACTGGCTCCCAAGACAGAGATCTGCCTCCCCACCCCCATAATGCTGTATTATAACTTAGAGCCAACCTGATGGCTACAGCACTAATTCCTACAATAAACATGACCCCTTTCCTTACTTCCTCCTGCCCACCCCTACCTGCACCCACCAAACCTCTAGAATTTCTAAATGCTCCAAGTTTAAGGAAGTGGGGATGAAAGCAAGGGCCTGGAATCATTTGTAACCTGATGCTTGTCAGCTGGGGCAACCTGCCTTTCTTCCCAAACTGCTTGTGTACATAGACTCGCATATATCAGTGCTGCCATCATATCTCAAATAACCCCTCCCAGTCACCTCTATCCTGTCTCCCTCTTTATTTTGTCACAGCACTTATCACTTGAAATGGTACTATTTGGGCCAGCCCATGGCTCACTCAGGAGAGTGCGGTGCTGATAACACCAAGGCCACAGGTTCAGATCCTATATAGGGATGGCCAGTTAGCTCATTGGCTGAGCGTGGTGCTAACAACACCAAGCCAAGGGTTAAGATCCCCTCACCGGTCATCTTTAAAGAAAAAAAAAAAAAGAAATGGTACTGTTTACTTGTTATTTATGATTGTCTTTTCCACTAGAATGTTAAGTTCGACCAGAGTAAGGACCTCATCTGTCTGGTCACCACAGCAGCTCCAGTGCTGCAGTATAGGACCTGGCATTCCACGGGAACTCAATACATATTTGTTGAATGAATGAGTGAATGAATGGGGGATTCTGACTTCATCCAACCCCCTCATTGTACAGACAAGGAAACTAAGGCCCAGAAAGGGAGAGTGGCTAGCCCAAGGTGGCACAGGACTAGAGCCCGGGACTCCTGGGTCCCAGCCTCAGGGGCTTTCTGCTGCACCACAGAACCTCCCTGATTGCTGCTGAGGAAAAGACTGGCTTCATTTAGGGTAGAAAGGAGAGCGGATGTCCCTGCTTGGAGCATCTTTCCTGAGCTGACTCTCTCTTGGCAGATCCACATCAGAGCCTACCTGCACGACCTGGAGCGGGCCAAGATGGGGCTTGGGGGCATGCCTGACAGGAACCACCTGGCCTATGCCAAGGCTGACCTCGAGGAGGTGGTCAAGGTGTGCCCAGGCCTCAAGACCTACCTGGATATTGGGCAGGTAAGGCAGCCTC
>NW_007748158.1:0-283 GCF_000696425.1 Galeopterus variegatus
GGCTCATATTCTAGACATTTATAGGACATTTTTGTTCCTACATGAAATTTGGGTGAAAAAATTCCATTCACCTATTTCTCCCATCTGGAGTATACCCTGGGAGTTAAGATTAGGTTTCCTTTTGATTGTTCTGAGAAAACAAGTGTCCATTCATACTTATGTTTGTACAGCCCCTGAATACTGAAGAAATTGATAAGGCCTTTTTGAGAATAAATATAAGTGTAGCTTGATTCAAGTAATGGATGTTATTGGCTTAGTTTGACTCAAACTTGCTTCATGTGAA
>NW_007748158.1:5760-6377 GCF_000696425.1 Galeopterus variegatus
TGCCACAGTTTGGATTTAACATAAACGTTCTCTTCAAAAAAATAGAACTTGCTATGTCCCCGCTTTACTTACCCGTCGGCTCATGGCCACACACAGCGGCAGTACTCCAGTGACTTACATTAAACCCTGCTCAAAGCATATGAAACAAAAAGACTTAAACATTATTGTCTTTTTGTTTCTGTTCTATGCAATAATTTTATATATCTATATAGCTATATCAAATTCTAGCATAACCACCATAAGCAAGATAATATTTTTTCCTTTTTTGTAAAAGAATATATAGAGGTTCCATAAAGCTAATAATTTCCCTGTGATTACACAACTAGTAAATTCTGGAGCCACATTTTAATCTGACTCTATTTGACTCAAGAATCTCATTCTATTTCCATTCTGTCACACTGTCTTTATCCAGCAAAGAATTATAGCTTGAGGGACTCTAAAGAATCTATAAGTATACTATTTTCTAACATGCCCAACCAAAAACAAGGCAGTGTAAAAATCATCAAATTTTATAAAGAGTAATGTACTTTTATTTCTAATTTCAGAGACAATAATGTAAGTAAAATTTTTGAGATGATCTGCTATTTCTTTGTAGTAGTTTTTTGAGTTATTTTTAT
>NW_007748158.1:11596-12016 GCF_000696425.1 Galeopterus variegatus
GGTTCTCAGCAAGCCTCAATTTCTCATTGACTATTGGCTGGAGAAGGCAGTTTCTCACCACATGGGCCTGTCCACAGAACTGCCTCATAAAATGGCATCTGGCTGACCCCAGAAAATGTGATTCAGGAAGAGAGAGCACGAGAGGGTCAGAGAGAGTAAACATGAGAGACTGAAGCCACATTCTTCTAAGAACTTAATCTTAGAAGTGACATACTCAATGTTTCTGCCATATGCTCAGAGAGTAAACCTGATACAATATAGGAGGGGACTACACAGGTGTGAAATAGGAGGCAGAGATCATTTGGGGCCATCTTGGAGGCTGTTTACCACAATTATCTACCTCAGGGCTGGTATATTCATTATATGTTGCTGTGCAACAAATTACCCCAAAATTTAGTGGCTTAAAACAGAAACATTTAT
>NW_007748159.1:0-265 GCF_000696425.1 Galeopterus variegatus
GATAAAACACTCCTCTCTGCTAGGGTGATCAGTCCCACCCCGCAACTCCCTGTCCCTCCCCTACCCCACCCTGTAGTACACTCTGGCCTGTAGAATTAGTGAAAGAAACTGCCCCCACCAAATTCTCACCTCTACCCCAAATGGGCTGCTGCTGCAGCGTGGAGAGAGGAAAATGTGCCTCCTGCACCTCCTGCTCTCCCCAACAGGGTGGGCACTGCAGACCCCCTCGGGTTGGCCATTCATTTCCCCCCAGTGATTCTGAATG
>NW_007748159.1:5788-6371 GCF_000696425.1 Galeopterus variegatus
CCAATCCTTTATCTTACGACCTGCTTTCTCAGAACATTCTTAGTACCAAGAGTTGCAAGTTGAGTTTTCCAGAAAGCAGATGCTGAGATGGAGTTGGAAATGTAAAAGACTTTGGGGGGCGTAATACCTGTGAAACAAAAGGAGACAAATCAGGATTGTGCAGAGAGAGCCATCAGATCAGGATGAAGGCATGGCAAAGTCTCTGCCAACCCAACAAGAGCTCTGAAGCAAAGATTGCCTATTAGGAGAGCCTGAGGTTGAATAGAAATGGGAGGCTTTGTACCACTGCCTTGCTCAGTTATTTGCTGGGGAGTAAGGTTGCCAGATAAAATACAGGATGCTCAGTTAAATTTGCATTGCAGATAAACGACCTTTTTTTTTTTTTTTTTAATTACAAATCTGTCCCATGCAGTATTTGGGACAAACTTATTCTAGAAAATAGTCATTGTTTATCTGCAATGCAAATTTAACTGGGTGTCTTATGTTTTTATTTGCTAAATCTGGTAACTCTAGGTGGGGATCACCCCAAGATGTGTATGCCCTCAGTTACCACTGCTTTGCTCAGCCTTTGTGTGGGAATCAC
>NW_007748159.1:11710-12016 GCF_000696425.1 Galeopterus variegatus
AAGTTTCAATAAAATGTAGCAGTTATTATATTGAAAGTGTTAGAGAGATAGACTGAAAATAAAAGAAAACCATCTTCATTAGGGGATTTAAAAATACATCTAAAAATTAAAACTTTGTCAATTTCTCTATTGTTTACCCTTTTAAAAAATTTGTACTTACTACATTGAGGGTGAAAGCCTTTGCCTGCTTCCCCCCACTTTGTTATTTGTATGTTGGCTTTATGGTAGTGTCTCCTGACATATAAATATATATGTATGTGTGCACGTGCATGTTTTTAAAGAGTTAATTTATCAATCTATTGTTTC
>NW_007748160.1:0-334 GCF_000696425.1 Galeopterus variegatus
CTCTATTTCTTAGAACTTCTGCTAATTGAGCATAACACTTCCTATGAATTCAGTTCATCCTCTTTTCTGGTCTTCTACAGCAGAACTGAATATTCTTAAACAATACAGGAAGTACACGTTATACGACCTTGTTCTTGAATTCCAATGCCATGTTCCACATGGGTGTTGAGCCTCAATTTCAGTAGTTCCAAATTGAACTAATCATATTTCACTCTAAAAGCCGTTTTCCTTCTTCCATATATTGGTTAATGGCATGAATTTCCACCCCAATCTTAAAGTTCTGTTTATAGATTCCCTCTCTTTATCAGAATCACTAAAGCTTGTTACTTTTACC
>NW_007748160.1:5546-6179 GCF_000696425.1 Galeopterus variegatus
TTATTTAATCACTTTAAAACACACAAGAAGAAGAAAACGTGAGGAAATGGGGTAAGTTAGCGTTCTTAGTTTAGAGTACAAGCAGATGGAAGTAACATAATACCTGAGTCCTGGGTATCATACTGTTCGCATATCTTGTCTCTCTGTATCTTCCCTGCTGATGCCATGGAAATGGAGAGAAGATAAAATAATTCACTCTTTCTTGATGATGGTGTGGTTATGAAGACCAGAGATAAGGTTTGAGCTACAGGTTCACAGACAGGAGGAAACCTGGGCCAATGATGCCTGAGTACACATAGGCCGGAATGATACCTACTTGGAGTCACCAATGAGTGGTTGAAGTTGCGGGTGATGTAGCTGTCATTCTAGAGGTGGCATGGTTTGGTTTTTCTATCCATTTTTATCTGTAGACAACACTCTGGTTTGATCCATTGTATTTTAAATTAATTATATGGATCAACGGTTGGCATGCCTTACAGGTTCCTAGTTTCCTGTCTGTATTTGACATATCACATGAACTCTGCCTGTGTCTTACAGTTACTTGCTTACTCATTGTATTTACTTAACACGTTCTCTATTTCTTAGAACTTCTGCTAATTGAGCATAACACTTCCTATGAATTCAGTTCATCCT
>NW_007748160.1:11636-12015 GCF_000696425.1 Galeopterus variegatus
TTATTTAATCACTTTAAAACACACAAGAAGAAGAAAACGTGAGGAAATGGGGTAAGTTAGCATTCTTAGTTTAGAGTACAAGCAGATGGAAGTAACATAATACCTGAGTCCTGGGTATCATAATGTTCACATATCTTGTCTCTCTGTATCTTCCCTGCTGATGCCGTGGAAATGGAGAGAAGATAAAATAATTCACTCTTTCGTGATGGTGGTGTGGTTATGAAGACCAGAGATGAGGTTTGAGCTACAGGTTCACAGACAGGAGGAAACCTGGGCCAATGATACCTGAGTACACATAGGCCGGAATGATACCTACTGGGAGTCACCAATGAGTGGTTGAAGTTGCGGGTGATGTAGCTGTCATTCTAGAGGTGGCATG
>NW_007748161.1:0-328 GCF_000696425.1 Galeopterus variegatus
GATCAATGACACAAAAAGTCAGTTTTTTGAGAAGATAAACAAAATAGACAAACCATTAGCTAGGTTGAGAGAGAGAGAGAAAGAGAGACCCAAATAATAAAAATCAGAAAATCAAAAATGAAAAAGAGACATTACAACTTATAACACAGAAATACCAAGAATCATTAGATACTATTACTAGCACCTATATGCCAACAAATCAAAAATGTGAAAACCTGGGAAATGGATGTATTTCTGGACACATACAAACTGCCAAGACTGAACCAAGAAGAAATAGAAAAGCTGAACAGACCAATAATAAGCAATGAGATTGAGGCAGTGATCAGCA
>NW_007748161.1:5834-6165 GCF_000696425.1 Galeopterus variegatus
GGCAATCAAAAATTTTCTTGAAACCAATGAAAATAAAGATATGCCATATCAAAACCTGTGGGATAATGCAAAAACAGTACTAAGAAGGAAGTTTATGCAATAAACGATTACATCAAAAAACAGAAATATTTCAAATTAACTACCTAATGCTATACCTCAAGAACTAGAAAAACAAGAGGAACAATCCAATCCCAAAATTATGAAATAGAAAGAAAGAATTAAGAACAGAGTAGAACTAAATGTTATAGAGACCCCAAAAATGATACAAAAGATCAATGACACAAAAAGTCAGTTTTTTGAGAAGATAAACAAAATAGACAAACCATTAGCT
>NW_007748161.1:11216-12015 GCF_000696425.1 Galeopterus variegatus
ATTCAACAACTACAGAATATACATTCTTCCGGGCCGGCCCGGTGGCGCACTGCTACAGTGCGGCACTTGGGGACGCAGCGGCGCTCCCGGCGAGGGTTCGGATCCCACATACAGACCGGCCGCTCACTGGCTGAGCGAGGTGCGGGCGCAACACCGAGGGTTGCGATACCGTTGCCTGTCCCGGTCCGGTACGGGCGCGACACTGAGGGTTGCGATCCGTTGCTGGTCACGAAAAAAGACAAAAAGGAAAAAAAAAAAAAAGAAGAAGATACTTAACATGATTTCAATTTTTTTAAGTTTGTTGAGAGTTGATTTGTCACTTAACATGTGGTCTATCCTGGAGAATGTTCTTTTCTGAAGAATGTTTGTTCTTTTTTTTTTTTTTTTCCTTTTTGTCTTTTTTCGTGACCGGCAACGGATCGCAACCCTGTGTCACGCCCATACCGGACCTGGACCGGCAACGGGATCGCAACCCTCGGTGTTGCGTCCGCACCACGCTCAGCCAGTGAGCGGCCGGTCTGTATGTGGGATCCGAACCCTCGCCGGAGCGCCGCCGCGCTCCCAAGCGGCGCACAGTAGCAGTGCGCCACCGGGCAGGCCCCCATGTCAAGTATCTTCTGATTGTAATGTATTAAAACTAGAAATTAATAACAAGTGAAACTGAGTATACTATACAAATACATGGAAATTAAACAACAGGCTCCTGAATGACCTATGGGTGTAAGAATAAATTAAACGGGCAATCAAAAATTTTCTTGAAACCAATGAAAATAAAGATATGCCATATCAAAACCTGTGG
>NW_007748162.1:0-440 GCF_000696425.1 Galeopterus variegatus
TCTTACTGCTTTTTCTATGTCCCTTACCTTACTCCTGTCCTCAATTTTTCAATGACCTTGCTTCCTGTTTCTCTGAGAAAACAGAAGGATCAGAAGCAGCCAATATATGTGGCCATGTGCCCTGCCTTCCTTCCCTGGCTGACCATGCTGAATTCTTCTCTAAGGGCAACCCTTCCACATGTAAGCCAGGTTCCAACACCTCTTGTTAATTCAAGAACATTGCTTCAGCCATCCTTTCATTTCTCTTCTGCATCATCATTTTCTTCTTTTTCTTCTTTTTTTTTTTTTTCTGTTTGATTTTTCCCTCCACCATACATGCATTCTGCAATATTGCTCATCTTTAAGGGGAAAACAAAACAAGAAGAAAAATCTCTCTCTGTAGCTAATGCATGGTTCTAAGATTTTCTTCAGAGTAAAACTCAACAATTTTTCCATCTTCA
>NW_007748162.1:5938-6152 GCF_000696425.1 Galeopterus variegatus
TGTTGTCTCTCACAGTGTTCCCCCCTAACCTTTATCATCACTGTCTTCATAATCTCCTTCCCTCTGGTATCTAACCACCTCCTATCTCTCCTCTCACTCCTAGTCCTCAGACTCTTGAAATTTTTTGACCCACCAGAAACCAAAAGCCATTATTCTTACTGCTTTTTCTATGTCCCTTACCTTACTCCTGTCCTCAATTTTTCAATGACCTTGC
>NW_007748162.1:11552-12015 GCF_000696425.1 Galeopterus variegatus
GGAATTTTGATGGGGATTGCATTGAATTTGTATATCACTTTGGGTAGTATGGCATTTTCACAATGTTGATTCTTCCAATCCAAGAGCATGGGGTATCTTTCCATCTTCTTGTATCCCCTCTAGTTTCTCTCAGCAGTGGTTTGTAGTTCTCATTATAGACATTTTTCACATCCTTGGTTAACTCAATTCCTCAGTGTTTTATTTTTATGGTGGCCATTGTAAATGGGCAAGCTTTCTTGATTTCTCTTTCTTCAGGTTCACTATTGGAGAATAGAAATGCTACTGATTTTTGTGTGTTGATTTTGTATCCTGCAACTTTGCTGAAATCATTTATCAACTCCAAGAGTTTTTTTGTAGAGGCTTAAGGCTGTTCGATATATAGGATCATGGCATCTGCAAACTGGGACAGTTTGACTTCATCTTTTCCAATCTGGATGCCCTTTATTTCGTTCTCTTCTTTGAT
>NW_007748163.1:0-542 GCF_000696425.1 Galeopterus variegatus
GTTCATGGCAGCAATAGTAACAATATTAAAAAAATGTGAGGAGGGGATTTAAAATTGTGGTTCATTTATGTAATGGAATACAATTATATCATCAAAATTATAGTTTTTAAGATAATGCTCTTGATTTGTTAAAGAACATGACAAAAGGACACAAAATTTTATATACTGTGTGTCCCAACGTTTAATATAAATTTACCTATATTTAAAAATTTAAGCCTGGAAGGATATCTACCAAAATAGTAACCGTGGTTATCTCTGGGAATGGAGGGTACGGTTGATGTTTATTTTTGTTTTTACTTTTGTTTCCTCTCCAAATTTCCAAAATGAACCCATTGTTTCTTTTACAATTGGAAGAAGAGGCATATTTAATTTTAAAAATAAAAAAAAAAGCATTATCAGTACTCTTGATATACTTGCAGTTATGGGAGAAGGGGTCCTAAAAGGGCTTGCCTTCTTTTCTGTCTTCAGATGGCCGGGCCGGGTGTGGCAAGGGTTTGGAGGGGCCCGAGGTTTCCCACAATGCACTTGTGTAGTTGGGACCA
>NW_007748163.1:993-2211 GCF_000696425.1 Galeopterus variegatus
ATTGGTTGATTAGAGAGTGCAGTCAAGCAAGCCATCCCAACCCTCATGGAGACAGGGCAGGAGTAATAGCATTTCTTCTCTCTCACTTTCATCTGTTTCCGCTCTCCAGTCCCTCATTGCATCTTAGGACATTTCCTTCATGTCTCCCATCTGCCCCTGTCTTTCCACGCTCATTACTAAGCATGCCTGGATTATTTCAGAAGGCTCACAGCAGATCGACTAGCTTGTCTAGCCCCTTCTCCATCCTGCTCTTCCTCTGCTCAGAAACCTTCCAGTAAAGCTCCCCAGCCTGCCGCTGTCCCAAGGCCCCCCAAAAGCCTTCCCAGCATGTGCTCCTGAGCTATCAGAGCGGGGCTCCCCAGCTCCTCACCTTCCCACTCCTTTAGGGTAGCCCACTCCTCATTTTTGTCCGTAGACCTCCAACCCAGGCCCCCAGAGCCTCCCTCCCCAAAGGCCCATCTGGCTGTCTGTGGAGATCTGCTGGCTTCCTGCAGCTCTCCCTTGGCACTGTGCACAGCTTTGTGCTGTTGTTTACTGGTTAGCTGTTTCTCCTGGGTCCCTCGTGGGTCCAGAGCTTGAGGGAAAGAAGCAAGGTATACATCATCAGATCTCCAATAATGCCTTCCTCACTGCCTGGCAGGCTGGTGGCTGTTCCATTTTTTCAAAGTGGTTCATGGTCTGGAACCTGAGTTGGTGTGTTGTCACATTTTCTGAGAAGTAGATGGTACCAAGTAATGGATAAGCAAGCTTAAGCTGGGAGCCAGTAGAGTCCTTGCCTAAGACACATGATCCGTCTTGACACAGTTAGGGCCATAAACTGTCCTGGGTTTGTCTGCTCCACCACACTGCCTCCTGTCCCTTGGAGGTCCCCAAAAATGTCATGGAGAGCTACAAGTTTTCTCTCTAGATAAAATGGCAGGTAAGGTGACACTGCCATCCCAGAAGAGGGACTTCTTTCACTTAGCATAATGTCTTTGAGATTCCTCCATGTTGTTACTTGTATGAATAGTTCGTTCCTTTTTATTATGCTGAGTAGTATTCCATTGTGTGGATGTACCACAAGTTGTTTATTCGAACTTACAGTTTTTAATTTTCTTGATCCAAATGCTTTTCCACACAATTGATATTTTCTTATTGGCAAAATAAATTGTGGTGTGGTATATTCCCAGAACCATCAGATTTCCTTCATTTTACTCATTTATTCAGCACATACTTGTT
>NW_007748163.1:2387-10272 GCF_000696425.1 Galeopterus variegatus
GGTATATTCCCAGAACCATCAGATTTCCTTCATTTTACTCATTTATTCAGCACATACTTGTTCGTTTGTTTTTTTTATTTTTTGGCAGCTGGCTGGTACAGGAATCTGAACCCTTGACCTTGTTGTTATAACACCACACTCTAACCAACTGAGCTAACCGACTAGCCCCCTGTTCAGCATGTATTTCATGACTGCCATAAAGCCAACAACTTGGGGACAATCTGAGAGTAGAGTATTTAAATTGTGGGCAGATCCTTTGTTGTTGAGAACTAAGCTAGCAGTGTTCTCTACCTGGCTGCACATTAGACTCTCCTGGGGGACGTTAAACATTAAAAAAATGGAAAAAACCAAAACAAAACAAAAAAGCGCCTGATGGCCAGGCCTAGGGTGTCTGTCACAGTATGACCTAGACTGAGGGGTTTCCTGGAATCTGGGACTTTCAGTGCTAAAACTGGGATAGCCCAGGCCACATTCCCCAGGCTGAGTCAATCAGTCCCCAGAAGGGTTGCAGCTGTGCACAGGTATGGTTTTTTTTTTTAAACTTTCCCCAGGTAATTCTAATGTGTAGCCAAGGGCTGAAAACCACTGACCCCACTAAACACTCAGGCTTGTAATCCTCCATGTGCCTGAAGCTAGCAGTGAGAAAAAAGATCTACCCAGACTAAAGATATGAGAGGGGAGGTAAGTGAACTAGAGACATCCTTTGTTTATTTTTTACTCATTCCTCTTTTCAGGAGGTCAGGAATCTAACATCCTGGAGTATCAGCAGACAGTACTGTGAGATCCAGAGGGGAGTAAAGTAGGTGAGGGGAAGCAATAAACAGGCAATGTAATAGCTCCAAGCCCACGCACTGCAGTCCCAACCCAGCTTTTAAGCTCAGCAGAACAAACGCTGAACTTATATATTCAAACTCCTAAGTGCTTGCAGGCTCTCAGATGACACCAAATCTCTTGTCATGCTGCCTGCTTTTCTTTACTTTTCTAGGGGTTATCGGCAGCCTTGCAGGCCTACCCCCACAGACTCAAGTTCATGTCACGCAGTTCTTTCTGCAAGACTGCTGTGGACATTATTCTTACCCTTGGCTGTCGAAGGTAGTGTCCAGAAAGCAAGAGGGTCTCAATCTGTATGCTAAGTGACAGATGCAGCTGTATTGCCTGCTATGTAGGGCACCTTGCTCGGTTCAAATTTTGATGTTTCAAGAAAAATGTAAGAACGGGTGATTTCAAAAAGGCTTACAAGTTAACTCAATTACTTTTAGGCTGCACTTCCAGGAAGTGTCCAATTTTGCCTTTTTCACTCCACGGTTGGTAGAGTATTGTAGCCATAGCTTTATCTGTGTTGGGCAGAAAGTCATCTCTAGAGTAATGCGATGCTGTGTGTGTGTACAGCATTTCATGGTTAGGAAAATGCCTTCTTAGGCGCTCTGCATCGGTCCTCATAGCCTCAGGACGTAGGGGTCTCACTCACCTTCACAGGTACGGAATTCCAGGCTGAGCATTTGAAGAGCCTTGCCCAGTGGCTTTCACCTAGTAAGTGGGAGAGCCAGGACTTGGGACCATGGTTTTGTGACAGATAGGACTCTTCTGCCTGTTTGGATTCCAAACTAAATGTTACTTGCATCAGAGGCACCTCGGCTGGGATCACCGATCAGGAGGCAGAGAATGTGAGCGTTGACTCTTTTCCCCTGAGTAAGTATTGCCCCTCTGCAAGGTGTGCAGGTGTGTGCAGAAGCACGTTGCTAACGTGTCCTCCCTTCTCTCTGCCTCTCTCCAAGGCGGGGAACACGGCTCTGCACCTGGCCTGCCAGAACAGCCACTGCCAGAGCACACGCATCCTCCTGCTGGGCGGGTCCCGCGCCAACCTCAAAAATAATGTGGGTGAACAAAACCGGCTTCTCTCTTTTTCTCTCTCTTGTGACGCCTCAGAAAATAACCCCAAAGCATCCTTGAGTAGTAACTCTAGAAATTAAAATTTGAAAAGTGTTTGGGGACTATCTGCATTCATTTTTTGCTAATTTCCCAAGGGGTCATTTAGGGACCTTAGAAGAGGAATCAAAAGATTTGGAAATACAATCATGCATTGCATAAGGACATTTTGGTCAACGACAGACCGCATATATGACAGTGGTCACATAAGATTATAAGGGCTATCACTTTTAGCATAGGTGTGTAATTGGCTTGTGTAGATACACTGTGATGTTTGTACAACGTCAAAATCGCATAACGACGCATTTCTCAGAATGTATCCCGTCGTTAAGCAACACATAACTGTACTGCTTTTCCCCTATCCTTTTCCCTTCGCTCCTCAACTTTAGTTCATTTTATCATTTCTTACAGCACGTGTCTGGCCAATGACAGTCTACGAAACCTGTAAATGTTTTAAGAAAGTCTCTGCCCATGTAGAGTGTCGTACTATTATTAGCAAATATGGGATGATGCCATACAGAGGAGGTTCTGTGATGCTCCACACCCAGCGTCTACAGAGGGCAGGTCCTATTGATTACTGAGGAGTCCTTGGGATGAGCGGATGGGACAACAGTTCTTAGAGTCTGACCTGAAAGTTTACATGAGTGTTCCTCCTCCCTCCACAAAGAAGCTGTATTTCTTCATAAATCTTAGCCACACTGGTGAGAGAATCTGAGGCTTCTCTCAAAAATGGCCTCTGCTGGGGGTCCCCCTGTTTGGGTACAGACTCATCTAAGGTGGTTCTAGAATGCTCTATACCTCAGCTTTGAGCCCGGCTCCTTCTTAATCCAGGAGAGGAAGTTATGCTGAGTGGCGACAGAGCTAGGATGAAAACACCAAGAGAGCGCTGCAGAACATCACGGCTTTCTGTCTCCAGTTCTGTTGCTGTCTCTGGAAGCAGAGTTCAGTCTGTGCCCACCAAGGAAGGTCCTGGTCCAGAGTTTTTCTGAATGCCCTTTTTTGCTCCCAGTGACTGCTTCCTCATCAGCTCCCCAGGCTACAATGCTCCATATAGGGTATTAGGGTCCTACTGCAATGGGATGCTCCTTGAATTTGGGGGACACATGTTTCTTAAAATTCAGCAGCTCACCCTGCTGCCTTGTCCTTTCAGCCATACTAAATCTATGCTGGGGAAGGCTTATTTCCAAAGCCATGCTGTTGGTCTTAATTCCATTTACTCCAGATCCTCTGGGAAGTAGGGGAGGCTGGGGTCAATGGATCCTTATAAGGTGCTGGATAAGCAGAGCCTCCCTTAGCTTTCCTGCAGGTCTTATGGGGAGCAGGCATCCAGTTTCATAAAGGTGGAATAAGAGACTCTGGGCGACCACAAGGTTATTCTGCACAGGTGAAAGCGAACAGGGCTGCAGACAGCAGCCACACCAGCAAAGGACCACTAGTCTTGGAATGGAGCATCGATGTTAAAGGAGATGCTTACAATTCAGTCAACATGCCCTAAAGAATAGACAAGAGTCTGCCAGCTTTTAAATGATGTTTTCATTTTATTTTTCTCTGTTTTGTTTTGTAACCTCTCAGACTGTGCTTAGAGTTTGATTTCTGTCCGCAGGCAGGCGACACCTGTTTGCACGTTGCTGCGCGCTATAATCACTTGTCCATCATTAGGCTCCTCCTCAGTGCTTTCTGTTCTGTCCATGAAAAGAACCAGGTCAGTGCATGTATCCTCTTCATGGCCGCCAGCACCTTCTCACAAGGCTACCTGACAGGTGTGTTAGTGCCAACAGGATCAGAGGCTGCTGGGAGGTGCCCTCTGACCTGCCTGGGATCCACCAGCGCTGGTCTTTGCATGAGTGTCCCATCGAGTTCCGGTGACCCTGGTTTATCTGACCTCCTAGAAAAAGCGTGCCCTTACCATTCCTGTGCGTATCACCACATTTGCATATTGAACATTTTCTGGAGATCCTAGGGTGGGTTTTGTTTTTAATAAGATTTGAAAAAGGAAATCCACAAGGAAGAGTGTGGCTTAGTAAAGAATAGAGAAGCAAGGGAATTAGGCGTCTTCTGGCTCCCTGACTTCTGTTCCTTGCACTGCCATTTACTTTAGTTTGAATTCATGGAGTCTCTCATTTCTGTAAAATTGGGTACATGATCTGTATCCACGCCATGTAATGGGGTTTTGAAATAAAGCTACGATCATTACACTCACTCTTGCATGGAAATGTGCAAGCTTTTCAGTAGTCATTTAGATTTAAAACATAGATTGTCTTGGTATTTACTGATATCTAAGTGATGCATTTTTGCTTTTCTGAGTTTGGCTCTTCTGAGTTTGGATGCATACATCTGAAATTTTTTAAAAAATTAGATGTGGTTCAGATTAAGTATACATTTTCCAGTGGTTTCTGACCGTGGCTGCATATGAGAATCAACAGAGGAATTAAAAATTCCATTCCTGGATCCCACCCCAGTTTGAAAGAGCCAGAACCCCAGGGGCGAGGTCCAGGCAGTGGTATTTTTAAAAAGCTCCCTGAATGTGCAGCCAGGGTTGAGAACCACTAACCTAATAAAGTAGCTAAGCCTGTCATTCTAAAACCTCCCCAGTGGGTTCTATTTCATCAGAACTCTTAGTCCTGTACAGCCCCCACCAACCAGTGCTTCTCACCTTTGGCAGCATGTTACAATCACCTGGAGCCCAACCCACACAGCAAACCAATGAACTCAGAATATCTGTGAGTGGCACCCAGGCAGCAGTAGTTTTTAAAGCTCCTCAGCTGTTTCCATTATGCAGCCAAGAGTGGAAACCACTGCTATATAGCTTCCTACACACACACACACACACACACACACACACACACACACACACACGTGCACTTGACTGAAATGAACTAAACACTTTTCCTGCTACTCATAGAGATGGCTGAATTTTCATGCTGCCCAGGAAAAAATGTATCAGGGCTCTTTGCCTGATCACCTGACAGGGGAGAGAATGAATTATTTCACTTCTCCTGTATTTGTCTGGTTTACTTATATCATTCTGTTTTGAAAATGACAGCATTTGCATTTGAAGTTGGCCCACTAAGCTGTAGTTTTGTCCTCCTTTAATAGTTGATTGTATGAAAACATATTTTTTGTATAGAGAAAATGCGAAAACTTATTTATAGACTACATGGTAAAAGGCAGAAAACAGTTGGTCGTAAGTGAACACTGATTCTCAGTGTCACCAACCAAATCAAGAACACCCTGAGCCTGCAGATAGAGTGAGTCCCCGTGGCCCCTGCAGATCCGGGGGAGGGGCTGAGGGCTCGGCTGTCACCCTCCAATGCTTGCTGCAGTCCCGTCTTCACAGCTGCTCCTGCTCAACCCACTCTCTGACCTCTGGCCTCCCTGGGCAGAAGAACGGGGTCCAGAGGTCTGGGATGACTAGCCCGCCAACCCCAGCCTTCCTGCCCATCATCCTGCCTCCATGAGGCTTTGGGTCCCACCATTCTCAACAACCCCAGTCCAGCATTATTTTGCCCTGGCATTTAGTCGAGTTCTGTGACTTCTGATATCCCTGCACAGAAAGGAATGTGATATCGGTGCATAGGTCATTCAGTTCCAAGATCTCTTTAAACAGAACTGTGTAACACGTTAAGGAAGGGCCCCATTATCAGCCTAAGGCAAATCTTAGCTTGACTTTGAAGAGCCACCCTAGGCCAGGGGATGAAAAGCTGGAGGGCTGAAGGCCATGAGCAGATGGGGTTCAGCAGGCTCTCTTCTGATTAATTTCAGGCTGGAGACACAGCACTTCATATTGCTGCTGCCCTAAATCACAAGAAGGTGGTTAAAATCTTACTGGAAGCTGGAGCAGATGGGACCATTGTTAACAATGTAAGTGAGGATAGGGTGTGTTGTTACTACCTACACCCCCGCAGTCTCCGAGGGCCCAGCTGCACTCTGAAGAGTGTGGAGCTGAAGCCACAGCCCCTGGGGCCCTCGGGGTGGACTTGTGGGGACCCCTGCTCTGAGCAACCCGGCTTGAGTTAACAAGCCCTGAGGACCCACTTTTAAACTCCCAGCTGCGTGAACACAACCTGGTATGAAAAGGAAGCTTGGAGCTATCTAAGTAACTGGCAAGTGGATGTTAACAAAAGTGGGTTCCAAGCTTGTCCATGCTTGCCGTCCTTAGAAAAATGGCCACATGGCCATCAGATTAATCAGCCTAAAACTCTAACTCCTTCCTCTCCAAAATCATCCCACCTCACTCCTCCCTTCTCTCCTGTCAATCTCTCTCCCCCTCCCATCTTATTCTCTGCCCATCCTCCCTCCCCAGGTCCTATAGCAGACACCAGCTTAGGCACCCTTTCTTCCCGGAAGCTGACCTGCGGCCTGTGCCCTTCTGCGAGGCTCAGGGGGTGGAACAGCTGTGTGGATTCTGGGGCGTCAGGGAGTCAAAGCTGCAAAAGGCTCCTGTTCTCCCAAGTCTAGTCCCCTTCCTCCTCTCGCCTTCTCATAGCCCTGGAACCTGTGCTGGGTGGCACAGTTGCCCCTTCCATGACACCCTGACAACCTTCCCCTTCCTTTCAAATCCTGCTGTTGTCAGCTCTTTGTTCTTGGCTTAAGCTTAACCTCCTTAAAACCTACATTATGGCCACAGCTTTGTAATAATTTCTCCCAGTCCAGTTCCTGAGACTCTATGGCCAGGCCCCTGATCTGGCCCTCCAGATGTTTTCCCTCCTGTTCTCCAGGAAAAGTACATTGCTAGTCTGGATTTTATGATCCTTTGTACTGTTTCAACTGGAATGTTCCACTTTGATCCTGTCTAGGTTTTTTGTTTGTTTGTTTGTTTGTTTAAAGATGACCGGTAAGGGGATCTTAGCCCTTGACTTGGTGTTGTCAGCACCACGCTCTCCCAAGTGAGTCATGGGCCAGCCCTTCCTGTCTGGTTTTTACCTTCCTTTCTTTCTTTCCCAGGAACCTCTCTGGTGGGCAGTGCACCAGGCCTCTGCCTCCCAACACACTTACTGCTCTCTGGGTCGGCACTTGCCCTCTGTTGTGTGTATTTTAATTAGCATGTCCTCTGGAGCATGACTGGCTCCCTCATTGGATGGTGTGAGGCTGAAGAGAGGGGCCACATCATATGCTGTATTGTGGCTGTATTTTGCTGAGCACACACAGGGGCTGAGTGTGGAATTGTCTGCTCCCGATGCGAGTTGTGCTGGCTAGGCTCTGAGTGTGCAGGGCTGGTGTCCCTTCCTCACCTGTCCTCCCTGTGTCTTTCCTCAGGCAGGCCAGACACCACTGGAGACTGCCCGCCACCACAATAATCCAGAAGTTGCTCTGCTCCTCACTAAAGCTCCGCAGGTAGGATTTACTGCACTTTCCATCATATTGTTTATGTGGGGCTGAAAGTCTTTTGGGACACCTCTGATTGCAATCTCCTAAAGCCAATTTAAACTAACTTAGGTAGAGAATTGATGGGCTTATTAGCCAGGCAATGAGAAATGTGGGAATCCATGTGGGCCTCCAGGATGACTAGAGCCAAAGATTTCCAGTCCAGCTCCTCACACACAGACATCATTTTCTCCCTGAGGCTACGTCATTGTCACAACCAGCTTCCTGGAGCCTAACTTCCCAGCTACTCAGCCAGGGAAGGAATTCCAATTTAAAACATTGCAGAAGAGAATCATGATTGAAGAGCTTGGGGCAAATGCCCTCTCCTGAACAAGTGGGACAAGGGCTTTAAGAAGAGAAGGGGTATTTCCAGAGAAAGGTAGGAGGGAGGGGACCATTCTGGGCAGACAGAGCAGTAAACGTCCACCAGAGGCAGCTAAGTACAGTATAGTTTTCTTTCCTTTTTTTTGAATAACGATGTTCAATAAATTTAAATCTAAATTTAAAATATGGTGGCTTTATTTTGAGTTGAGGTTGGCATTATCTAAGTGACAATAAAGTAATTTAATAATAATTTAAAGCTATGTATAATTCC
>NW_007748163.1:11575-12015 GCF_000696425.1 Galeopterus variegatus
TTCTGCCTTTTATCCTAATAATGGGAAAATATTCTGTGGTTTTCATAATTATTCATTGTAACAGTAGCATAATATTATTTTTTGTTGCTGTCAATACTTTTTTTTTTTGGACCTTTTTGAGACCGGCCACACCGCACTCAGCCAGTGAGCGCACTGCTGCGCTCCCAGTGCCGCACTCTCCCGAGTGCACCACGGGCTCGGCCCTGTCAAACCATTTCCTTAATGTTGGACATTTAGGTCATTTCCAGATTGGAGCTATTCTGTATTGCATTATAGCCAACACCGATTGCTTTTCCATCTTATTCTGGCTAATTTTGCGAGAAGACAAAGTCTCAGGAAGTCAAGACTGTGAATACCACCTTGCTGCTTCATAGCCCAGTACCAGCCTAGCCCAGGGTTTTGCCTGGCCTTTATTTCATTAAAGTTTTTAAAACATGCTT
>NW_007748164.1:0-258 GCF_000696425.1 Galeopterus variegatus
TGTACTTCTTCTGAGATTGATTTGCCTGAGTGCATCTGTGGTCTGGAAATTCTACTTTTCCATCTCCCCTTTCATGGTGGCCCTTTTTATATCTTTACAAAAGACAGGAGTAAGTCCATCTATCCTCAGTCTTACCGGTACATTGTCCCAGAATCAGAACCTTTCACTAGAGTATTGCTATTGAGAAAATGAATGCATCTGCTGACTCTGTAACAAGTGATTTTGCAATTTAGGTGGTGTCCCATTCTTTACCTTCAA
>NW_007748164.1:5883-6239 GCF_000696425.1 Galeopterus variegatus
AAAGTAAACCTTCATTTAAATTTAGAAAGCTGGTTTTATAGTTCACTAGGTCCCCATGAAAAGTGGTTCTTTTAGGTTATTAAATATCAGGGTATTTCATTATTTGTCTGACACAAAGCAGCTTGTCTCTTCTATGTCAGATATGAAGAAATCTTCTCACTCAAACACTGTCATTAATTTAAGTTCACTTTGTCAAAGAAAAATGTTTATCTCTTGGTTCACACAATTAATTTCTAATAGAATTCACAGATGATATCTATTAGTTTGATGTGATAGTCATAGAAAGTTCTGGCAAGCAATATTGTAAAATATAAATAGTGCAGCAGGACAGACCTTTAAACTGATTTTTTTTTTTT
>NW_007748164.1:11742-12015 GCF_000696425.1 Galeopterus variegatus
TTTTTTTTTTCGATTCCACATATGAGTGTATGACTTAGTGACAGTTTGATGCTTCTACGTATCATTATCTTCCAATATCTTTTTGTGTGCTTAGCCGTTTTCCTTGATAGAAATTGATTTGAAATCCTTGCAGCAAAATCAAGGAGTTGAGAGCAGGATTCTCTGGAAATGAATGGAACTTCTGTAGCCAGAAATATATATGGAATAATTATTGCTAGGAAATGGGGAGGGACCTAGATAGACATTAATTCGGATAAAGGTGGGAATAGCAGG
>NW_007748165.1:0-1465 GCF_000696425.1 Galeopterus variegatus
TGGTTCTGGTCCACGTCTCCCACTCAGGTTGTGTCAATTCTGAGTCTCCAGAGGTGTACACGGGGACCCTGGTGCAGGGATACAAGAAACTACCCAACTGGTGGCTGATGCTTAGGCAGAAAAGATCCGGGGGTAAAGGTGCTGTTCCAACCCCAGCACAACCCCCACCAATTCTTAAAACCCACCCCTCCCCCACAAATCCACCCCTCCCCCCCAAATCCACTCCTTCCCAAGCTCCACCCCTGCTCATAGCCCTGCACCCACCCAAGCCCAACATTTATCCCCAAGCTCCCCACTCTCATTTCCCTGTGCTCCCCACTCCCACCCTATTACCTACAGCCCCCAGTTCCGGCCACTCGTTCACATACAGCCTCCACCTTATCCCCCCCCCCATGCCTGAACATGGAGACATCAGTCAGTGGAAGTAGGAGGGGGTTGAGGGGAGGTAAGGGCTACAGCCACTTTCCCTCAAGAGCAAGGGCCAGAGCCACTTGCCCTGACTAGGATGTCCCTCGGCAGGGTCAAGGGTGGAGTAGGTGACCCTGAATTCCCCAGGCTGGTCGTGATGCCTGGAAATGGCAGGGAGGCCACACGGTGCTGGTGGGATTCAACTTCCAGGGAAAACTTAGGGCTACTGGCCCCTAGGAAGGTAGCAAGGGTCATTGGGGGATCCCCTGTTATCTGGGTTGCCTTTGTGCCCGGGGCCCAGCTCCATACCTGCTGGAGATGCCTCCAGGCCAGATCGCCCATTCAGGGCAGCCACCACGCCTATGTCACTGGTGCCGCCGCAGTGCAGAGTGGACCACAAGGCTGTGGTAGGAAGAGGAAGTCGGGTGACAAGCCCGCCAAGGGAGCTGCACATGGCCCGCTCGCGCCTGTGCCCTGGCTGCAGCGCACCCCTCCCCCACACCCTGCCCAAAGGGGGGACTCCCCGCCACCTGCCCCTGCCCCACGTGTGCATGGGGGACAGAGAATTCTAACGGGGCTGGGAGCTGCTTACATTGCAAGAGTGGGTCTGAGTCCAGCCGCTTATTGTCTGATGGAGACCACCAGGCCCGCCACGTGTCACACCAGAGGCAGCAGCCATTGCTGCTCCAGTAACACGTGTCTCTCCCTCATTGGATGGGACATGTGGTGGGACAGTAACCAGACCCTCTTCATATTTATATACATATTACGGTGCCAGCACAGGGCCAGGTGCAAAGTATAGGCCCAGTGGGTGCCTACTGACTGACACTCAGGTTCCTATTTATTTTTTATTGGGCTGTGTTTGATGGGAAAAGAGCAAAAATACAGCTGCTTCCTGCATTTCACGTGGGCATGAAATTCTTCAGTGGCCCCACGGCCTGGGCTCGAGGCTATGGGCGCAGGGAGGGCCTGGCGGACCTCTGAGGAGACGTCCCAGCGTTGGCGTCACCTGGGGTCTGGGATCCCTGCCAGGTGGGGCAGGACAGGGGGAGGGTGG
>NW_007748165.1:4800-7432 GCF_000696425.1 Galeopterus variegatus
GGGAGCGCCGCCGCACTCCCAAGCGGCGCACTGTAGCAATGCGCCACCGGGCCGGCCCCATGACTGGTCTTATAAATTGGTTTTTATTGGTGGCAAACAGGATGTATAAAATATTTGTATGTTACAGCAGCTCCTTAATGATTCCTGGAAAATAACTGTTGATGGTAGATTCTTGACATAGACTCACATGCTTAGCAAAGCCTTCTTTAAAATATTAAAAATTTTACAAAACACAACTCCTTTTGCTGAAAATGACATATAAAAACCTGCATGAAAGTTAACTTTAAAATGTGGGGGAAAAAACTAATTTTCAAATAAATATTCAAATATAAAAATAACTTTCAAAATAAATTTTAATGTGTATATATTTTCAATGCAGCAGATATTAAAAAGGTTTTTCATGCAAAGACAAAAAAAAAGTATCATAAGGAATACCAATGCTTCTATCAAAACGATTCAGCAGAAAACTGAGCACGGTTGGAAAACTCAGCAAGAGCAAAGGTAAGGCTGTTGGGTTTTAATGTTTAAAATTTTATTTTATTATTTTTTTCTTTTCTGTTTGGGCACTGGTGACCTTGGTGTTATAACACCGCATAGTCTAACCAAGTGAACTAAATGACTAGCAGGCTGTTGGTTTTTGAGAGCCAGACCCTTTGGATTATTTCCCACTATTCATTGGAACAAACTTCTTATTAAAATACTGTGATCATCTATTTGCCAGTAACTCAATTGAAAAATATATTTCACTTGATTTTTCTCTGAGGAAATAATTCCTTCAGTTTTATTACCTCACACCATAATTGAACAGAGATGTGTTTCCTAGAAGTCAATAAACATGACCTTTTGCCATTTCAACTTACAGTTGAGTTTCCTTAACACAAAGAAATGTGTATTCATTCCATGAATGTGCCTGCTGAATTAAAGTTAAATGTCTTAAACCATTAGTCCTGCAATAGTCAACTGTATCCCCTTATATAGAAAAAGGCTTATCTTACATTGTAAAAAATGTGTTAGTTGAACTGAATTGGATTCACTGTTCTTTTGTACAGAAACCTTCCCATGACATACTAGGGGAAATGAAGTATTCCTGTTTGGAAGTCTTAGATGATAAATGGGTATACTATCCTCAGTGAATCTATTTATGCTACCATAACAAACGTGTAATTCAGAGAGAGAAAATGCAAAATAAAAAAACAAAGTTTTCTTTTGGATAAATGTGTTAGTCCATTTCCATTGCTTATAACAATATACTTGGAATTGGGTGATTTACAAAGAAAATGGTATTTATTGCTCACAGTTTCTAAGGCTGGGACGTCCAAAGTCCATCTCGTGGTTGTGACAGTGACCCAGGGGTCTCACACTGCAAGGTGGTGGAAGCAGAGAGAGCAGAGCGAGCAAGAGAGGCAGACTCTCTTCTTTTAAAGAACATGGAGGACACAATTCAAGCTCCAGTGAGTTTTGGGGGGACATAATTCAATCCACTGCATCCCACCCTTGGCCCCCCCAAACTCATGTCCTTTTCATATGTAAATACATTCATTTCATCCCCAAAGTGTTGTTTCAACTCAAAAGTCCAAAGTTTAAGGTCCCATCTGTGAAATCAATATAAATTATCTACTTCCAAGTTACAATGGTGGGACAAACATAGGATACATATTATCATTCCAAAAGGGAGAAGTAGGCCAAAAGAAAGGTGTAACAAGTCCCAAACAAGTCCGAAACCCAGCAGGGCAGACATTAAATCTCAAAGCTTGCAAATCATGTACCTCGACTCCATGTTCCACCTCCTCTGCACGCTGGTGCGGGGGTCGGGTCCCCAAGTCCTCCGGGAGCTCCACTCCTATGGCTTTCCTGGTCTCAGTTGATCCTTTAGCTCTCCCAGGCTGGCTTGGCACACTAGATGCTCCACAGGTCTGGGGTCCCAATGGCAGTCCTGCTCTCACAGTTCCACAGGGCATGGCACTGTTGGGGTTTCTCTGCTACAACTCTGATCGCACATTTCTTCCCAGCATTGCTCTAGAGAAGGCTGTCTGCAGTGACTCTGCCCCTGCGACAGATCTCTTACTGGGCCCCCAGACTTTTCCATACGTCCTTTGAAGTCAGGATGGAGGCTCCCAAGCCTCCGCAGCTCTGGCATTCTGCGAGCCTGCAGACCTAATGCCATGTGGACAGCTTCCAGCTTGTATGTTCCAGAGCTGCGAGTCCATCCATTCCTGGGGCCAATTTAGCCAAGGCTGAAGCAGTGGGTGTGCAGGAAGCAGCTTCCCGAGGTGGCCCCGGGAAGCAAGCCCATAGAAGGCACTTCAGGCCTGTTCCCTAAGACCATTCTGTCTCCCTAGGCCATTGGGCCTGAAATGGAAGGTTTGGCCACAGAGGCTTCTGCAATGCCTTCAGGGCCTTTTCCCCTTCTCTTGATAGTCCCATTATTTTGTGTTAATCTTCTTAGAACCACTGAATTTTTGTTCTGAAAATGCTCTCTGCTTCTTGACCACATGTGCAGGGTGCAAATTTTCCAAATCTTTATACTCTAATTCCCTTTTAAATTCTGGCTTTATGTCATGCCCTTGCCAACGTAACTCAGCATAGGCTGTTGAAAGTAGCCACGCAGCTTCCTTAATGCTTTGCTGCTTAC
>NW_007748165.1:9129-9446 GCF_000696425.1 Galeopterus variegatus
GTCTTCTCTGGATTGCTTCTGTTTCCTTAGGGAGATGGTAAGGTCATCGGTTAGGAGTGAAGATAGGGAGGAGGTGTTGCCTTTCAGGACAGAAGAGTATGCATGGGTTTGTCTGCTGAGAGCAGGCCAGTGAGTGGACCAGGGGAATACAAATGGCACGCAGCATTAGGGGTCCAACTTAGGTTCGTGTCAGAAGGATCGGGCATTTAAGGAAGACCAGTTGGCATGGTTGTGGCACAGCCGCTGGAAACTTGGGTTTTCCAGGATTGGAGTGTAGCCAAGCTCTTTGGCGGGGGGGGGGGGGGGGGGGGGGGGAG
>NW_007748165.1:11604-12014 GCF_000696425.1 Galeopterus variegatus
ATTGTGAAGAGTGCTGCAATGAACATTGGGAAACAGGTATACCTTCGACTTGATGATTTCTGTCTTTTCGGAACCCAATATATTCTTACAAAACAGCACGTACATGAGGAAGTTGAGAGTACTGTATTTCGGTGGCTGGCCATTACAGGAAGTCGAAGCCGTGACCTTGGTGGTATAAGACCATGCTCTAACCGACTTAGCTAACCTGTCTCCACCTTCTTTCCCAACTTTTGTTAAAAACATGTTGATTATGTTTTTTAAATTTTTAAGCATTTTCATTTTGATATCATTAGTCCCATTGTAACATAAGTGCTAATTACATATTTTTTTCAGAATTCATTAGTGCTTGTGGGTGTTATTCCAAACAGGAAATGGAAAATCAGCAATTTTACTTAGAAACATACCTGTCC
>NW_007748166.1:0-433 GCF_000696425.1 Galeopterus variegatus
TGGTCTGATTATTTTTCCTAGATTGATTAGCTTGGTCTGATTAGTTTTCCAAGATCTATTAGCTTGATCTGATTATATTTCCGAGATCGATTAACTTGGTTTGATTGCTTCTCCTAGATCGATTAACTTGGTTTGATGAGATTACTTAGATCGATTAGCTGTGTCTGATGAGTTTACATAGATCGATGAGCTTGGTCTGATGAGTTTACATAGAACAATGTGCTTGGTCTGATGACTCTACTTAGATCGATGTGCTTGGTGTGATGAGTTTACTTAAATCAAAGGGCTTGGTCTCATCAGTTTACTTTGATCGATTGGCTTTTTCTGATGAGTTTACTTAGATTGTAGATATTAGTCTGCTGTGTTTATTTAGATCGATGAGCTCGGTCCGATGAGTTTGCTTAGATCGATGAGCTCGGTCCAATGAGTTTAC
>NW_007748166.1:5801-6115 GCF_000696425.1 Galeopterus variegatus
GAGCTTGGTCTGATGAGTTTACTTTGATGGGTTAGCTTGCTCTGATTAGTTTACGTAGATCAATGAGCTTGGTCTGATGAGTTTACTTAGATCGATGAGCTCGGTCTAATGATTTTACTTAGATCGATGAGCTCGGTCTGATGAGTTTACTTAGCTCAATGTGCTCGGTCTGATGAGTTACTTAGATCGAAGAGCTCAGTCTGATGACTTTACGTAGATCGATGAGCTCGGTGTAATGAGTTTACTTAGAACGATGTGCTTGGTCTGATGAGTTTACTTAGATAGATGAGCTTGGTATGATGAGTTTACTTAGA
>NW_007748166.1:7506-8103 GCF_000696425.1 Galeopterus variegatus
TGTGCTTTGTCTTATGAGTTTACGTAGATCGATGAGCTTGGTCTGATGAGTTTACTTAGATCGATGAGCTTGGTCTGATGACTTTACTTAGATCGATGAGCTCGGTGTGATGAGTTTACTTAGATCGATTTGCTTGGTCTGATGAGATTACTTAGATCAATGAGCTTGGTGTGATGAGATTACTTAGATCGATGTGCTTTGTCTTATGAGTTTACGTAGATCGATGAGCTTGGTCTGATGAGTTTTCTTAGATCGATGGGCTTGTTCTGATGAGTTTACGTAGATCAATTAGCGCTGTCTGATGAGTTTACTTAGATGGATTAGCTTGGTCTGATGAGTTTACTTAAATAGATCAGCTTGGTCTGATGAGTTTACGTAGATGGAAGAGAATGGTTTGATTAGTTTTCTTAGATCGATGAGCTTGGTCTAATGAGTTTACTTAGATCGATGGGCTTGGTCTGATGAGTTTTCTTAGATCGAGGATCTTGGTCTGATAAGTTTACTTAGATCAGTGAGCTTGGTCTGATGAGTTTATATAGATCGATGAGCTCTGTCTGATGAGTTTACTTAGATCGATGGGCTTGGTCTGATGAGTTT
>NW_007748166.1:8705-9609 GCF_000696425.1 Galeopterus variegatus
CTTAGATCGATTAGCTTGCTCTGATGAGTTTACATAGATACTTGAGCTTGGTCTGATGAGTTTACTTAGATCGATTAGCTTCGTCTGATGAGTTTACTTAGATCGATGAGGTTGGTCTGATGAGTTTACTTAGATCGATGAGCTTGGTGTAATGAGTTTACTTAGATCGAAGAGATCGGTCGGATGAGTTTACTTAGATCGATGTGCTCTGTCTGATGTGTTTACTTAGATCAATGTGATTGGTCTGATGAGTTTACTTAGATCGATGATCTTGGTCTGATGAGTTTACTTAGATTGATGAGCTTGGTCTGATGAGTTTACTTAGATCGATGAGCTCGGTCTGATGACTTTACTTAGACCTATGAGCTCGGTGTGATGAGTTTACTTAGATCGATGTGCTTGGTCTGATGAGTTTACTTAGATCGATAGGCTAGGTCTGATGAGTTCACTTAGATCGATGAGCTTGGTGTGATGAGTTAACTTAGATGGGTGTGCTTGGTCTGATGAGTTTAGTTAAATCAATGAGCTTGGTCTGATTACTGTAGTTAGATCGATGTGCTTGCTTTGTTGAGTTTACATATATCGATGAGCTCGGTCTCATGAGTTAACTTAGATTGATTAGCTTGGTCTGATGAGTTTACTTACATTGATGAGCATGCTCTGTTGAGTTTACATATATCAATGAGCTCGGTCTGATGAGTTTAAGTAGATCGATGTTTTTACTCTTTTGAGTTTAGTTAGATCGATGAGTATGCTCTGATGAGTTTACTTAGATTGATGAGCTTGGTCTGATGAGTTTACTTACATCGATTAGCTCGGTCTGATGACTTTACTTAGACCGATGAGCTCGGTGTGATGAGTTTACTTAGATCGATGTGCTTGGTCTGATGAGTTTACTTAGATC
>NW_007748166.1:11160-12014 GCF_000696425.1 Galeopterus variegatus
CTTAGATCGATGAGCTTGGTCTGATTAGTTTACTTAGATCGATGAGCTTGGTCTGATGAGTCTATTTCAATCGATGAGCTCGGTCTGATGACTTTACTTAGACCGATGAGCTCGGTGTGATCAGTTTACTTAGATCAATGTGCTGGGTCTGATGAGTTTACTTAGATCGATTAGCTTGCTTTGATGAGTTTACTTAGATCAATGAGATTGGTATGATGAGTTTTGTGCTTGGTCTGATGAGATTACTTAGATCAATGTGCTTGGTTTGATGAGTTTACTTAGATCGATGAACTTGGGATGATGAGTTTACTTAGATCTATTAGCTTGCTCTGATGAGTTTACTTAGATCGATGAAGTTGGTGTAATGAGTTTACATAGATTGAAGGGCTCGGTCGGATGAGTTTACTTAGATCGATATGTTTCGTCTGATGTATTTACTAAGATCAATGTGCTTGGTCTTATGCATTTACTTCGATCGCTGAGCTTGGTGTCATGAGTTTACTTAGATAATAGGGCTTGGTCTGATGAGTTTACTTAGATTGAGTAGATTGCTCGGATGAGTTAACTTAGATTGATGATCTTGGTCTGATGAGTTTACTTAGATCGATGAGCTTGTTCTGATGAGTTTACTTAGAGGTATGAGCTTGGTGTGATGAGTTTACTTAGATCGATGGGCTGGGTTTGATGAGTTTACTTAGAACGATTAGCCTGCTCTGATTAGTTTATGTAGATCGATGAGCTTCGTCTGATGAGTTTACTTAGATATTTGAGCTCGGTCTGATGAGTTTACTTTGATCGATGTGCTTTCTCTGTTGAGTTTACTTAGATCGATGAGCTCGGTCTGATGAGTTCAC
>NW_007748167.1:0-286 GCF_000696425.1 Galeopterus variegatus
GAAGGAAACTAAAATGCATATCACTGTTTGAAAAGGCTACATACTGTATGACATTCTGGAAAGGGCAAAACTATGGAGACAGTAAAAAGATCAGTGGTTTCCACAGGTTGAAGGGGTGGGGAGAGGGATGTGTATGCAGATCACAAAGGAATGGTAGGATAGTGAAATTGTTCTGAATATTACTACAATGGTGGATTCGTGTTATTGTACATTTATCCAAATCTGTACAATACACCACTCAAATAGTGAACCCTAATGTAAAACATGTGTCAGTCAATGTGGGTTC
>NW_007748167.1:5704-7009 GCF_000696425.1 Galeopterus variegatus
ATAAATGCTGTCCTGCCCCTGCACGCCTAACATTGGTAAGTCAATAGCTAGTCACTGGATTTAGTATTAAAGACATTTCTTGTAAAAATGGTGGAAAAGATTGCAAAAGATAAATAAGGTGTGGTATAAACAAACAAACCAACCAACAAGCAAAATACATTGCTGCTGCACACAGATGTTTATATCAGCTTTCTTCATAGTTGCCAAAGCTTGGAAACAATGAAGATGTCCTTCAGTAGGTAAATAGGTAAATAAGCAGAGTGTTACATCTAAACAATGGAATCTTATTCAGTGCTAAAAAGAATTGAGCTATCAAGCCATGAACAGACACGAAGGAAACTTAAATGCATATCACTGTTTGAAAAGGCTACATACTTTATGACATTCTGGAAAGGGCAAAACTATGGAGACAGTAAAAAGATCAGTGGTTTCCACTGGTTGGAGGGGTGGGTGGAGGAATGTGTATGCAGATCACAAAGGAATGGTAGGATAGTGAAATTGTTCTGAATATTACTACAATGGTGGATTTGTGTTATTATACATTTATCCAAATCTATACAATACACCACTCAAATAGTGAACCCTAATGTAAAACATGTGTCAGTCAATGTGGGTTCTTTTGATGGTAGCAAGTGTACCATTCTGGTAGGAAAACTGATAATGGAGAAGGCTGGGGGGGGAGGGGAAGCAGGGTGTGTATCAGAAATATCTGTACCTTCCACTCAATTTTGCTTTGAATGCAAAACTGCTCTAAAAAATAAAGTTTATGAATTAAAAATACACAGAGGCACAACAGATAAAGCAACTCATCTTGCAACTGTAAAAGAAGAGACTTCTGAGAAATATTTTTAGAGATACCAGAAGAACATTTTATGGAAGGTTGTGTGTGTATTTGTGTGTGTGTATGTGTGTGTGTGCGCGTGCATGCACTTAGTAGAATTAAAAAATGATCTCTTAGGAAGCACAACATATTTCATAAGGAGGAAGGAACTGGATAACAGGATGTTATAGAAAGGAAGAGAATTAAAATACTAAAACTTTTATAAGATGTAAATACAATGCGAGAGTCATAATCATTCTAGAGGCACTATTCAAGAAAGGATAAAGGTCAGAAAAATCATGAGAGAGATAAAATTACGTAGAGCTCTTATAGCAGAAGACAATTGTACAAATTGTCTCAGCGTTATTAGTAAAGGAACAAAAAAATCACCAGATTTAAATTTCACTTCTGAAAAACTAGCCCGAGACATTTATCAGTTTAACATTGGAAATTAATGTGTTGAAAATGACTAAAATTATTACAAT
>NW_007748167.1:11645-12014 GCF_000696425.1 Galeopterus variegatus
GGACTATATGTGTTTGTATCCCACTCTATGCATTTTCTACACCGCGTTTCAGCCACCTCAGACTTTAGCATTTAGATATAGATAATGGTAAATAGTTTTCAAGTGAATTAATTAATTCATTAATGACATCCTTATAGTTTTCTAGATTTTCTATAAAACACAGATGTGAAAAATTTAAATCACAGTCAATAATATATTTTTAGAAACGTATTTCCTACAGATTTATTAGCTACCTGCACACCTGGCAAGAGAGTGCCTGGGAGCGAATGGTCCCCCTAAAAGAACAGTTAAGAAAACAGGCCTTTTCCAGGCATCAAATAGAAATTCTAATACCCTCACAAACTTGGTTTTCTGGGAAAAATTAATCTT
>NW_007748168.1:0-251 GCF_000696425.1 Galeopterus variegatus
TCTAGTTCAAAGGAGCTCCAACCTTTCTTGTTTCTCATATTTTCACTACTGTACTTAGCAATACTGCTGGGCAACTTTCTCATCATCCTCACTGTGACCTCAGATTCCCGTCTTCATACCCCCATGTACTTTCTGCTTGCAAACCTCTCATTTATAGATGTGTGTGTTGCCTCTTTTGCTACCCCCCAAATGATAGCAGACTTTCTGGTTGAGTGCAAGACTATTTCTTTTGATGCCTGCCTGGCCCAGAT
>NW_007748168.1:5942-6168 GCF_000696425.1 Galeopterus variegatus
GAATCCTGAAAACTTGAAGTGTAATTGGGAAATAAAACCCATGCTCACTTCACTGATTAATGACTGTCTCTCTCTCTTACTTAGGTAACTGAAGATAAGTCCCTTCCAAAGTCAATGAATGAGACAAATCAGTCTCGGGCGACTGAATTTGTGTTGCTGGGACTGTCTAGTTCAAAGGAGCTCCAACCTTTCTTGTTTCTCATATTTTCACTACTGTACTTAGCAA
>NW_007748168.1:11732-12013 GCF_000696425.1 Galeopterus variegatus
CCACTGCCAGACCCCATCTGCAGCCTGGTCGAATGCGTGCCAACCAGAGAGGTGCACCCCTGGAGAGGCCCAAGTCCCGTGGAGACCATGCAGCCCATGGGGCCAACACATGACCTAGAAGGAAGGTCTTGCCACTGCCAGACACCATCCCCAGCCCAGAAGAGTGCATACCAACCAGAGAGGCACCTCCTTGGAGAGGCCCAAGACCCAGGGCAACCACATGCCCAAGACATCAGAAGGCAACTAAGCAGACACTGAGGCAGCCAAGCCAAATTGTCAGT
>NW_007748169.1:0-606 GCF_000696425.1 Galeopterus variegatus
CATGTGATCTATCCTGGAGAATGTTCCATGTGCTGATGAGAAGAACGAATATTCTGAGGTTTTTGGATGGAATGTTCTGTAGATATCTGCCAAGTCCAATTCAAAATACTAAAAGACAAAGATTGCCAGCCAAGAATACTTTGCCCAGAAAGGCTATCCTTACAAAATGAAGGACAAACAAAAATTGTGAGAGTTCACTACTGCGCAACCAGCCTTCCAAGAAATTCTCAAGGGAGTACTGGGTTTAGTACCTGAAAAACAACCACCACTGCCATAAATATTCAAGAAAAAACAAAACCCACTATTAAAATTAAAATGCTAAAAATAAAGAGAAAAAAAAAAGTTTATCTACCACCCCAAGAAACCAACAAATACAGAAAAACAGTAAATCAAAAAGAAAGGAACAAAAGATACTTAAGACATCCAAACAAAAACCAATAAAATGCGAGGAGTAAATCATCAACTTTCAATAACAACTCTTAATATAAAAGGATTAAATTCCCCACTCAAAAGACACAAACTGACTGACTGTATTAAAAAGGAGAACCCAACTATATGCTGCCTTCAAGAGACTCACCTCACCTGTAAAGACTCACATAGACTAAG
>NW_007748169.1:1083-3391 GCF_000696425.1 Galeopterus variegatus
TTATAAAGCAAACTCTATTAGACCTAAGGAAGGAAATAGACACTAATACCATAATAGCAGGAGACCTGAACACCCAACTCTAAATATTGGACAGATCATCTAGGCAAAGAATAAGCAAAGAAATACAAGATCTAAACAACAGTTTAGACCAGAGTTACATTTTTTAAATTGAAATATCACTTGTCAAAATGCCTGATATCTTTTAGGATTTGCCTCATTCCTTTCAGGCTCAAGGCTCTGGCCTTATCCCCACACTTCATAGATGTCATAAAACTGGTCTAAGGGGATACATTATTTTGTGCCTCTGTGGCACCAGATCCCCAGAACTGCTGCTGTCTAGATATTTACTCTGAGCATCTTTTTAAAAAGTCTAATAAGCAAAACATTCCTGGTTGTGCAGAAGGCTTGGAGCTACTCTTCACTCTAAAGCTTCCCAAACTCAGAGGTATTAGATGAGGTTTTCTTGGCCAAACCATGTGCCAGGTCCTCTGATAAACCATCTAATAAGCAAAACATTCCTGGTTGTGCAGAAGGCTTGGAGCTACTCTTCACTCTAAAGCTTCCCCAACTCAGAGGTATTAGATGAGGTTTTCTTGGCCAAACCATGTGCCAGGTCCTCTGATAAACCATCTGCTAGGAATCTGTCCTTCTATAACACTGAGCCAAGAACTCCAGATGGGGCTGTGAAAGGACTGTAGTCTGGATAAAGAAGGCAAAGTGATAACCATGGGCATGTTTTCAAATCATTGTGCCTGGGCCACCAAGGACATCCTCAGATAATGTCCTTTCAGGACTTCTTAGAGTAGAAAAATCATTGTTGACCTAAGGATGGACCACCCAAATCCAGCAAGTTCATAAGACAACTTCTGTGGGTAAATTAGGGGCAGACGTCACTGTACAAGTAAAATGAAAAAACATTACAAAACCCCAACCTGTGGAAAGATAAAAGTTTTCCCTTAAATCTACGATGCTAAATGGATGAGTGCATTTTCTTTTCCTAAAATAACTTGCTTGCTAAGGAAAAAGATGTGCAAATTTCTCAGACTTAAAAGTGCATCCAAGGAAAACAGCCAAGCTCTACAGACAGTCCATCATCCACTTGCAGGTTCTTGTGACAGACCCTGGGGAGATTAAAATTTTAATGTCTCAATTTGGAATGAGTGGTTCTCTCCTAAGGACCCCTAGGACAAGGGCTCCAGCTGAGTTCCTGGGGCGGTGCTGGACAGCGCCTCCCTTGCTGTTCTCATACAGGAATGGAGGAATAACATTTCATGGTGCTCAGTAATGGTCGTCAAGTAACCAGCCTCGTTTCTCTGTCTTCCAATCAGCTCAGAAGACCAATCACCAACATTTCCAAACCCTTGGAAAAAGGCAGCATCAATGAAATGGGAATAGAGCTCCCCAAAGGGGGCTTTGAAGACAATAATCTGCATTTGAATTTAAAATTGCTGTAGGTTTACTGCTTAAAAACTCATCTAGAGTAGACAGACAAGTAATGCACTAGGCAAATAAGAAGATGAAGTAATTTTATTAATAAACATATTAAATGATACTCTCTCGTCCATCTAAACCTTGAAAAACAATGGAAATAGTTCAAGTTGATTTTGCTCTTCATCAATATCTAGGGCAGAGGTTTAAATGGGGATATCACTAAAAAAGTACATCACAATCTCAGAGGTGAAAGTCAATTACACCAGCCTCCTCCAACCGGGAAATTCTAACCTACTGTGAGTACAGGGCCCTTACCTCCATCCCTGGACAGATGCGAAAGGGAGCATGAGGGTGCTGCACTGAGGCAGATAAACGTTGTGACTGTATAGTCAGTTTATTCATTATAAGGTACCTTTGTAAACTTGTCTAGGATTGTAGGTGGCAGTTACTCTTTCCACAACACTGATATGCTAATAACAATAGAGGCAGCAAAGCCTGAGGTTACAGTGGAGGCTGAGATTCTGTCTGGGCCACTTTCTAGCTGTGTGACCTTGAGCAAGTAAAGCAAACCTTATGTGCCTCAGTTTCTTCATCTGTAAAGTGGGTCATAATAGTACAACCCACATAGGAAAGTGAAGGTTAAATGATTTAATGTGTACAAAGCACTTCAACTGGTACCTTGCACGTAATAAGTTCTACATAGTACTTACAACTGTAATATTACCAACATTGTTGACATAGACACAGCTTCTGTGTCTACTCTGCCAAAGAACTGGATTAAAAGGACATAAAGAGACAAGTTAGCCACAGTGTCCAGGAGCTTGCAATGATTGTCACCATGAAGATGCCCAGAAAACCAAGGCAGGACCAGATATCA
>NW_007748169.1:4125-4327 GCF_000696425.1 Galeopterus variegatus
AACATAATAATTGTACATATTTATGAGTTACAGAGTAATACTTCAATACACATATACACTGTGATGATCAAATCAGGCTAATTAGCATATCCATCCCTGGAAACATTGATCATTTCTTTGTGATAACATTTGCACTCCTCTCTTCTAGCCATTTGAAAATATACAATAAATTATTGTTAATTATAGTCACCCAGCACTAGTG
>NW_007748169.1:5840-9042 GCF_000696425.1 Galeopterus variegatus
ACAGCAACCAAGTAGTTTCATCATGGACAAATAAGTTACTCCAGAGGTTTGATGATATAACATTGGCCTACCGTTTCCAGTGACAGAAAGAATCCAGGGATCCTGCTTTCAGCCATGTGAAATCCCAGCTTGCTATTGCCAGCAGATGGGAAGGGAGACCAGACCTGGCTGCTGCATGTCCCACTGTCAGAGGGAAATCCTTGTTAATACTCAGCACAAGTCATTCCATGTAGACATTTTGTGATTAGTGAATGTCATTTCTCTGATTAAAATGGCTTGAATTGTTTTGCTCATTAGAATCATTTGGTATTTGGAATGCTGTGACATTCAATGAAAACTCCAATGTTGAATGAAGAGGAAATATCCAATTAATTTAAGAAGACCAGGGTCACTGTGAAGACATCATTAAGACTTTTGTGCTCTTCCATTGATATTTTTAATGACAATAAAATGCCTACATCTTTCTGTGAGCTATCCCAAATGCAAGAGTCCCAAAACAAGCCAGTAAGTTTTGATGTATAGGACACTACAGCAAAATTCAAAATCTATGCCCTCATGACTTTTTAAAAAGACCAAAATACAAAGAGACATTGAAATATTCAAGCCAAGTGGTTTTCACCTGAATGAATGAACACTTACTTTCTTGCTAACCTTGATGTGCAACAGATATAGAGCTTGACTATGTCCTGCTGCATGAAGAGTGCCTTTTCATGCATAACCATGGCAGGAGAGACATCCCTGATGACATTTGATAACATGGTCATTACATCTGGATTAAGAAGACTAGTTTCCTTCCATATAAATCTGGATGCAATAGCCTGGATGGACACTCTGCTTGCCCCTAGGTCTACTCTCCAGCCTTCCCCACCCTGTATAGGCCCTGGAAGGCTGACCTTTATGGACTGTGCCAACTAGAGTCCATTGCACTCTGTAATATAATTGCATTTGGACAATGGGAGGCCCTGGCAGGAATAGGAGGATGGAAGATATTGAAGTCAAGGTACTTACTCACCTCAGATCCCCCGAAACTGCTTAGTCCCGCTGCTCCTTTGGGCTTGTCCCCTGCTCTCCACTGTTCCTAGCCCAGGAAGCCTTACCAAGCCTCACTGGCTTCCCTGAACCCTGAGCTGGGCTCTGTAAACCATCTTTTCGTCAAACTCTCCTCATGGGCCATGTGTCTTTTGTTGGGATCATGACTTAACGCAGTTCATGTAGATTGTGTCAAACAGCATGAGATATCATTCCATAAAATACACAGGAAAAACACTCAATTCCCCTTAACCTGCACTCCAAATAGGAGTGAGCACTTGACCAACATTTACAATTCTTGGGTTTTTGAAAATACTCAGACTGTCATTCAGAGACGACTCCTTTTTTTTAAAATAAACCACTCTGTTCATGATTTGGTGTGCTTTCCAGTTTCACCCCCAAGGGCTTGACAAGTAGGACTTGATACACGACTTTACTCTCCTCTGAGGCTAAAGTTATTTTGAGAGGAATTGCCTGATAGCCAGGAAAAAATAATTTGATGTTCAAGAACAAATAAGTCACTATAGCAATAAATATTGCATAAAAAAATCAGTTAGTGTCACTAGCAAGGATATTTGCTTTACCTTTGACTTTTTATAATAACTATGTGAGATGTATTGAGGTAGGTCTTTGGCTCTCCTAACTCTGGTGTCAGATAAAACACTAGATGTCTTGCCTGTCCTTCCAATGCCTATCAACTTAATATGAAGAATAAAAAATTACATGGAATTTTTATAACAAAGAACATATTCATTCCTTGCCCTTTTCCTTGTAACCGGTCTCAAGAAGAAAAGCAAAATGCTTTCAGATTCTTCTCATATGAGAATAGATAGAGCTACTATGAGAACTTAGGGATATTCAGGGCCATTAGTTATTGGACATAGTAAAAGTTATCTGTGGAGAATTTTAGGTAGGCCAATGGGTCTGTTAGAAGTAAATGTCTGGGAAGGGGAATTGGAGGATCAGAAAATAAGTCACTAACCAGCCCTCCTGAAGATTGGTCAGACACTGGTCTGAAGACAGGTCAGAGTTTGAAGGAATATCTGAGAAGCCACTTAATTGGGACCACCAAAGGAAGCTATGGAAAGATCTAGGAATCTGTTGCCTCTATGTAACTACCATGGCTGTGCATCCATATTCAAGCATCTGGCCCCAGGTTTGGAACCACTTTTGGTCAATAGGACCAGCAAGCAGGAGGGAGAGCTAGAGGCAGAGTAAAGGAGAGTCAGGAGAAGCTGGGACCTGCTGGCCCTCCCTGTGCTTATCCATCACCACTTCTCTAACCATGAAGCCTTCTTAGAGTGGGGACCACTTGCTCCCTATCTTTTAGAGCTCATGCAAGTTCCTTGTCTGGCCAGATGTAACTAGGAACCATACAGACAAGAAGATTCTGGGAAATGTATAATCCAGATTAACCAAATCAATAGAGCTTAATACAGCACAATTTATTCTTTGTCAACTTGGCATCTATAAATTCCTCTTTAAGCATATTTGATATCTAAATAAAGACAGTAGCAAAATCATGCTTCTATATAACATGATACAATTCAAAAATATAAACTTTCTCCCAAAAAAGAAGATACACAAAATCTCATATGTCCTTTTTTCCATTGCCTAGTGATATTCATTCCTTTTCTTTTTTTCTTTTTATTGAAAGATAATTGACTATATATATTTGTGGGGTACAGAATTGAACATCAATACATGTGTACAATATGTGGTGATCAAATCAGGATAATTAGTATACTCATGTTTACTAAATATAGTCAACTTTTGTGACCCTTAACTAATTTCTTGCCAACTCCCTGCCCCTTCCCCCTTTCTACCTCTAATAACTATAGTTCTTTTCTCTCTTTTCTGTGCATGTGAAAGTTCAATGCATTATTGTGATTATTTCTTTCTTACTTACTTACTTTCTTTTCTTTATTTCAGTTCACACCTGTGAGGACATGTGGTATTTCCCTTTCTGTGCCTGACTTAGTTCACTTAACATAATTTTCTCTAAGTTCATCCATATTGCTGCAATTGGCAGAATTTCATTCTTTTTTATGGCAGAGTAGTATTCCATTGTGTATATATATATCACATTTTCCTTATCCAGTTGTCTGTTGATAGGCATTTAGGTTGATTCCAACTCTTGGCTATTGTATATAGAGCTGAAATTAACATGGGA
>NW_007748169.1:9366-12013 GCF_000696425.1 Galeopterus variegatus
TAGGCATTTAGGTTGATTCCAACTCTTGGCTATTGTATATAGAGCTGAAATTAACATGGGAATGCAGGTATCCCTTCAGCATGATGATTTCCATTCCTTTGTGTATATACCCAGCAGTAGGATTGCTGGATTGCATGGCAGTTCTATCTGTAGTTGAATGAGGAAACTCCATGCTGTTTTCCATAATGGCTGCACTAATTTACAGTCCCACCAACAGTGTGGGAGGGTTCCCCTTTCTCCATATCCTCACCAGCATTTGCTATTCTCTATCTTCTTGATAATGGCCAGTCTAACTGGCATGAGATATCTCAATGTGGTTTTGATTTGCATTTCCCTGATGCTGAGTGATGTGAATGTTTTTTCATGTATCTGTTGGCCATTTGTCTATCTTCGTGTGAGAAATTTCAATTCAGCTTCTTTGCCCATTTTTAAATTAGGTTACTTGTTTTCTTACTGTGAGTTGTTTGAGTTCTTTGTTTATTCTGGATATTAATCCCTTGTCAGATACATGGTTTGCAAATATTTTCTCCCATTCTGTAGGTTGTATTTTCACTCTATTAATCATTTCTTTTGCTGTGCAGAAGCTTTTTAGTTTGATATTATCCCATTTGTTTATGTTTTCTTTTGTTGCTTGTATTTTGGGGGTCTTATTCACGAAGTCTTTGCCCAGTCATATATCCTGAAATGTTTCCCCTATGTTTTCTTGTAGGACTTTTATAGTTTCAGGTCTTATATTTAAGTCTTTAATCCACCTTGAGCTGATTGTGGCAGTCTTCCAACAAAGAAAAGCCCAGGACTAGATGGCTTTACTGCTGAATTCTACCAAATCTTTAAAGAGAAATTAATACCAGTTCTCTTCAAACTATTCCAAAAAATTGAAATAGAGGCCATTCTCCCACACTCATTCTATGAGGCCAGCATCACCCTGATACCAAAACCAGGCAAAGATGCAACAAAAAAGAAAACTACAGGCCAATATCTTTGATGAACATAGAGGCAAAAAATCTTCAACAAAATAATAGCAATCAGAATACAGCAACACAACAAAAAAATTATACACCATGATCAAGTGGGATTCATCCCAGGGATTCAGGGATGGTTAAACATATGCAAGATACATGTGATACACCACATCAACAAAATCAAGAACAAAACCATATGATTATCTCAATAGATGGAGAAAAAGCATTTGACAAAATCCAACATCCCTTCATGATAAAGATTCTCAGCAAATTAGGTACAGAAGGAAAGTATCGCAACACAAGAAAGGCCATGTATAACAAACCCACTGCCAATATAATCCTGAATGGGGAAAAGCTTTAAGGATGGGAATAAGACAAGGATGCCTACTCTTACCACTCCTTTTAAACATAGAATTGGAAGTGCTAGCCAGTGCAACCAGGCAAGAGAAAGAAATAAAGGGCATCCAGATCGGAAAAGACAAAGTCAAACTGTCCCTGATTGCAGATGACATGATCCTATATAATCTAAAGACTCTACCAAAAATCTCTTAGAGATGATAAATGATTTCAGTAAAATTGCAGGATATGAAATCAACACGCAAAAATCAGTAGCCTTTTCATACTCCAATAACTAGCAGAAAAAGAAATCAAGAAAGCAAACCTATTTACAGTAGTCATCCCCAAAATGAAATACCTAGGAATAAATTTAACCAAGGAGATGAAAGATCTCTACAGTAAGAACTATAAATTATTGTTGAAAGAAGTTAAAGAGGACACAAAAAGAAGGAAAGATATTCCATGCTCTTGGAATGGAAAAATTAACATTGTGAAAATGTCCATACTACCCAAAGCAATCTACAGGTTCAATGCAATCTCATCAAAATACCAATGACTTTCCTCACAGAAATAGAAAAAACAATCCTAACATTCATATGGAACAACAAAAAATCTCAAATAGCCAAAACAATCCTGAGCAAAAAATAAATAAATAAATAAAGCCAGAGGCATGACACTCCCTGACTTTGAACTATACTACAAAGCTCTAGGACAGCATGGTACTGGCATGAAAACAGACACTCAGACCAATGGAACAGAATAGAGAACCCAGAAATCAACCCACATACTTACAGCCAACTGATCTTTGACACAGGCAACAAGAACATACATTGGGGAAAAGACTGCCTCTTCAATACATAGTGCTGGGAAAACTGGACATCCATATGTAGAAAAATGAAACTAGACCCATACCTCTCATATATACCATTCATTCCTTTTCCAGCTGAGTTACACTCCCTCTTTGGTCTCCTGTAACTTAAATATTGAGATACAAGGTTAATCACTATGAACATATCTTATGTTAGATAGTAGAATAGTAGATGAAAACTTGGCTACATACCTATCAATCAATCTATCCATCTAACTATCCAGCAGCCTCAACTTCCAGTTTAATGGAAGTTTGTTGTATCCCCCATTGGCAGCTTTACTACCATGGTAACTAAGAACTCTAAACCAGAAAAGCCCAAAAGCTAAAGGGATGGGAAGCAAAAATTTCACTAAGGGCCACTATAGGCAATTGTGAGAGGACACACTCCCATACCCATCCCTTGATTCTCAAACCTGAAAATCATGGCAATGGGAAAAACAACAACATATATTGGTCGCTGATTCAGGGGATGTACTACATA
>NW_007748170.1:0-386 GCF_000696425.1 Galeopterus variegatus
CCCCCACTCCCCCATCAGAGCTCCTAAAATAATTCCTCAAATAAATTACTTGTACTCAAATATTTGTGAAAGAAAGTGAACCGAGACACTGGGTACCATTCAAGCTTTATTAAAGAAAGAAATCTGCTGGGCTGTACTCAAAATGAAGGACAGCCTGGGGCTGCCCTGAAAATGGGGGACAGCACCAGGTGTGGGGGTGGTAGAGCTTATATAGTGCGCCAAGGGCTGGCTGACACCATCAAGGAGGGGCATTATGCTGACGTGGATGGGGGTGGACAACTGCATCCTTGGAGAAGCAGAAGGGGTTTCTGTTTAAGTCAGGAGTCTTCTCATAAAGGGAAGTGGGGAGGGGAGGAGGTGGGCGGCACCATTTTGTACTGGGGTTT
>NW_007748170.1:768-1657 GCF_000696425.1 Galeopterus variegatus
CTTTTCCATCCTGTGAACCCAACTGGTGGCTGGAGCCTCCTCCCACCCCACCTGCCACCCCCGGCCTTCCCTCCCCCCATCCTCTGGGCATCTCCACTGCACACCTGGTGGCCAACTACTGACCTCAGGACACTTAGTCCCTCCACTGTACCTGCTGTTGGGCTCCCAGGTGCCGATGTCATGCTGAACAGGTGATCCCAGGACACAGCAATGGACCAGAGAGCTAGGTCCCTGTCCTGGCACGGCCTGAGTCCAGGGTTGGGGGTGGGGAACAGACATTCACCCTAAACTGACGTCCGCCCATAGCTGGATAGTTGTGCACCTGACAATGGCCCTGCAGGAAAAACGAAGGCTGCACGGAGAGAGGCTTCCGGGAGCACATTCACTGGGGTGGGAGGATGGAGGGGATGCCGTCCCTTGGCAGTCCTATCTCAGGGAACCCCTAAAGGCGAGCAGGAGTTGGGTCGGTGGGGGATGCAGGGAGAGGCGACTCAACCCACTGCAGTGGGATTTAGGGAGCACCGTTGAAGGCTTTGGCTGGAAAATTTGGGTCAAACAATCAGAACCAGCACCTCACGTGGCCTGGAGTAGGCGCCCCCGGTGAGCTGCACGATGGCAGGAGCCAGTTCCGTCTTCCTGCCCGAGGAGCAGCCGCTGGGGAAGCCACACAGTGTCTGAGATGCACAGTCCTGGCCGAGCACCTGCCTTAGCCGCCTGGGAACGGAGGACCGAGAAAGGACAGAAACCGGACACCAGTGGCGGCAGGGTCTTGCCTCACGTGGCTCGCTCAGGGCTTACAGTTTGGTTAGTGGGAGCCCCTCCTGCCTGGGCCTCAGGCTGTCCCCAGGCACACAGGGACGTGCCTGCCCCACAGCTCTTAGAGGGCTGC
>NW_007748170.1:2468-3722 GCF_000696425.1 Galeopterus variegatus
ACAACATGAGGGTGTCATGAGCGGGGCCTTGGGGGTGATTGGATCATGAAGATGGAGCCCTCCTGATGGGATCAGTGCCCTTTTAAGAGCAGGTCAGAGGGCCACCGAGCTCTCTTCCCACCATGTGAGGACACAGCAGGAAACTGGCTGTGGGCAGCCTGGGAAAGGGCCCTCGGCCGGGCCCGACCGTGCTGGCACGCTGACCTCAAACTTCCAGAACGGTGAGAAATAAACATTTTATACGGTGGTTTATAAACCACCCAGTCTATGGTACTTTTTTGGAGCCGTCTGAGCGGACCCAGACACATGGAAAGGAGGTGAGGGACCACCGGGAGCCAAGGCAGGGACCCAGGATGCAGAGAGGGAAGGCGAGGCCGCCAGAGGGGCCAGAGGCAGAGCTGGTTTAGGACTGAGGACTGCCACTGGCCTGATGGGTGGCAGTAACAGTGGCCTTCTGTGGAATAGGGTGGGGGAGCCTCAGTGAAGGGCCAAAGGGGCAGTGTCTGATTTCCCACCTCACTCTCCTAGCCTTAGGGACAAGACGTCACTGGTGACATACAGAGAGAGGTGTCAGTGCAGGAGCATGGGGACAAGCGGGGCAGGATGGCATCCAGAGCCCACCCATGTCCCTAAGTGCTAACTCTTTCCAGTTTCTGTTGGAGAAGGGCTATGTGATCCCCCCATAAGGACACACCCCTGTCAATGCCGGGCCCTGGGAGCTGCCATCCTGGGAGTGGAGATCCCTGCAGGTGTACAAGGAGCCCGCTCAGCTGAGGGCCCCGTCAGCTCCAGCCATCACTGGCTCTAAGAGCCACGAGGTCCCTGGGAGTTCCTGGTGGGGAAGAGCCTCCATCCCACCTGGCACCAGAGTCCCACTGCACGGTGTCTCCCTCCTGTGGCCCGTGGGGTGCTGGGCTTGCCTGGCTAGCAGGCCCGGCTGCAGCGGTGGGGCTGGGGCTGAGCTCACTGACCCGGGCATGGGACACCACCTCAGCCAGGCGCTGTCCGTGGGAGGGGGTGGCTCATCCCCTCTGAAGGTGGCTCGCCAGACTGGAGGGGACTATACTGTGTGATGTTCAGCCTGGTGTCCCACTAGATAAGCCCTCATCCGTGGCTACTGCTCCCGTTCTCCAAAGTTAGCCTCCCAGCAGCCTGCTCCATGGAAACCCTGAGAGGACACCCCTGGGGAATCTGCTGGAACTGCTGTCCCTGCAGGTGAAGCCTTCTTCCTGAGGAGAACGCTGCACTCACACC
>NW_007748170.1:4174-7254 GCF_000696425.1 Galeopterus variegatus
TGTCATGCTGAGCAGGTGATCCCAGGACACAGCAGTGGACCAGAGAGCTAGGTCCCTGCCCGGGCACGGCCTGAGTCCAGGGTTGGGGTGGGGAACAGACATTCACCCGAAACTGACGTCCACCCATAGCTGGATAGTTGTGCACCTGACAAGGGCCCTGCAGGAAAAACGAAGGCTGCATGGAGAGAGGCTTCCGGGAGCACATTCACTGGGGTGGGAGGATGGAGGGGATGCCGTCCCTTGGCAGTCCTATCTCAGGGAACCCCTAAAGGCGAGCAGGAGTTGGGTCGGTGGGGGATGCAGGGAGAGGCGACTCAACCCACTGCAGTGGGATTTAGGGAGCACCGTTGAAGGTTCTAGCTGGAAAATTTGGGTCAAACAATCCGAACCAGCGCCTCATGCAGCCTGGAGTAGGCGCCCCCGGTGAGCTGCAGGATGGCAGGAGCCGGTTCCATCTTCCTGCCCGAGGAGCAGCTGCTGGGGAAGCCACACAGTGTCTGAGATGCACAGTCCTGGCCGAGCACCTGCCTTAGCTGCCTGGGAACGGAGGACCGAGAAGGGACAGAAACCGGACACCAGTGGGGGCAGGGTCCTGTCTCACGTGGCTCGCTCAGTGCTTACAGTTTGGTTAGTGGGAGCCCCTCCTGCCTGGGCCTCAGGCTGTCCCTAGGCACACAGGGACATGCCTGCCCCACAGCTCTTAGAGGGCTGCCAGTGAAATCCAAAATCCAGATAAACAACAGTATATATAAGTACGGGGCATGCGTTGCAGGAGATGTGCTTATGTAAGAAATTAGCCATTGTTTATCTGAAATCCAAACTTAGCCGGCATCCTGCATTTTATCTGGTGACCCTACTTGGCCCACAGACCAGGCCACCCCAGCATGTTCATCAGGGCCTGGCCGAAGGAATTCATTGGGAAGCCTGTGGTCCCATGTCCCCTAGGCCTCATGTCGCTCTGGGTGGAGTAATACAATAGTCTATGAAATGGGATACTTATTCACTGGTGTCCCAAGCCCTTCAAATCAGGGACTTGCTCAGTTCCACCCTGGCACTGGGTTTCCAGCTACAGTAGCACAAGGCTCTAGTACCATGAAGCTCGGCTTGTTTAGGCAAAGCCTGACTTCCATGCCAGGAAACATGTCAGCATATGGCTCACCCCAGTCACCACTGCCTTGAGAGGGAGACAGCTCTAGTCTGCAAGAGACTTGGCTCATTCTTGAGAAGGGTGGTCATCTTCACCCACACCCCAGCTGATTGGTCAGGGACAGTCACCTGGACCATGGCAGGTAACCACAGGCTGTCTAGTGACCCGTGAAAGGATCTGGTATGAAAAACAGTGGGATGGGAGCTCTAACAGTGGGCCTGTCTGATTCTCTAGCTTGTGTGATGGTTAATTTTATGTGTCAATTTGACTAGGCCAAGGGATGCCCAGATACGTGGTGTGACATTATTTTGGGGTGTGTCTGTGAGGATGTTTCTGGAAGAGATTAGCATTTGAATTGAAGCAGATGACCCTCCTCAATGTGGACGGATGCATCCCATCGGCTTAGGGCTTGAATAGAACCAAAAGGTGAAGGAAGATTGAATTCTCCCTGCCTGACTGCAGGCGCTGGGACATCAGTTGTATTAGTCCGTTTTGTGTTGCTGTAACAGTATACCTGAGACTGGGCAATTTATAAAGAACAGAGGTTTATTTGGTTCATGATTCTGGGACAGCTGCATCTGGCATGGCCTCAGGCTGCTTCTACTCACGGTACAAAGTGGCAGCAGCCTGCGGGTACAAGCAGATCACATGGCGAGAGGAAGCAAGAGAGAGAGAGGGGAGGTGCCAGGGTCTATTAAGCAACGAGCTCTTGCGGGAACTAACAGAGCGGGAACTCACTCATTAATCCCCCGCCCTCAGGGAGAACATTAATCCATCCATGAAGGATCCGCCCCCATGACTCCATCAGTTTCCAACACTGCCACATTGGGGATCAGATTTCCACATGAGGTTTGGAGGGGACAACACATCCAAACTCCATCATCAGTCTTCTGCCCTCGGTGCTCCTGGTTCTCAGGCCTTCAGACTTGAACTGGAGTTGACACTATCAGCCCCAGGCTCTCAGGCCTTTGAAGGACACCACAGGCCTTCCTGGGTCTCCAGCTGCAGAGAGCAGATTGGGGGAATTCCCAGCCTCCATAATCACATGAGCCAGTTCCTTATAATAAATTTCATTCTATCTATCTGTCTATCTCCTACAGGTTCTTTCTCTGGAGAACCTTGACTAATACAGTTGGGTAATTGTGTCTCCACCAGCTGTTAATGGGAGGAGAAAGAAAAGGTGGTAGGCAGACCCCCAGAGATGTCCACCTGCCAGTTCCTAGAACCTGTGAACGTGTTAACTTACATAGCAAAAGGGACTCTGCAGACATGATTAGGGTTAGGGATCTTGAGATGGCGGAAAATAGCCTGGATTATCCAGATAGGCCCAATCTACGCACAGGAGTCCTTAAAATCAGAGCTTTTCCCAGCTGTAGAGAACCAGAGGAGCTGTGACTGCAGAACGGTCAGAGGGATGCACCGCTGCTGCTCTCATGAGCCAAGGAACACAGGTGCCTTGGAGGCTGGAAAATGCAGGGAAACGATTCTCTCCAGAGCCTCCAGACACCTTGACATTAGCCCATTGAGACTGCTGGGCTTCCAGCCTACAGAACCGTTAAGACTCATGTGTGTTGTTTTTGGCCACTAAACCTGTGGTGATTTGCTGCTGCAGCAACAGGAAACAGATACAATGACCGAAAGGTGAGCAGCACGATCACGTCGGGAGTGGAGCCCTACAGTGGGACCCTTGGCCCCAGCCTAAGGGGGGCCACAAAATAAGTGTTTCCTTGAGCCCTAAAAGACCCAAAACTTGAGGAACGTGGCCTCTCTGTAAGGAGTCAGGATGGGAAGTCAGCATGGAAAATGGAAGTCATCCTCTGTCAAAGAAACCCTTAAAACTTAAAGTTATACCATCTTTGACATCAAACTCTCGAATGGCCCCAACACGTCCAAATTTTCCTCCGGGGCTGGGCTGAGCATTAGACGAAGCAGT
>NW_007748170.1:8736-9516 GCF_000696425.1 Galeopterus variegatus
GAGGGGGAGGGGTGGCAGGGCTCCAGCCAACCCTGCAGGACGTCCAGGCCAAATCTTTTTATGGTGTATTTTTCATCATCTAGAAAAATATCACTGAAGTTTGAGCAGGGCAGTTAAATTAGATTGAATTCACTCAAAGACTTTGGAAGGCTCCAAGATTCTTCTTGGACAGTATTGTGTCATTTCATTTACGACAACAGAAGTAATGTTAGCAAAGAAAGGAGAAAAATGGCCAAGGCCTGAGGGCGGCCGAGGCTTCAAGTTTCTCCCCCCCAGGGGTCTTTCCCATTTGCAATTCTGGGATTTTTACCATCTGTCTGGAAAATGCTGGAAACGATTGTTCACAAGACTGAGGGCAGCGCTTAATGAATCCCAGCTGGATGGGAGGAGTTCGTTCCCCAGAGGACGGTGAATTCCAAGTTACAGTGACAGTGTGGGCTTCTGCTGGAAGTTTCCACCAATTAATCAAAAACGATTTACTCAGCACCTACCCCGCATCGGGGTGAGCAGCAGGAGCGAGCACGCGGCTCTGCTCCTCCAGCGCAGCGCGAGTCACCAGAGGGGCTGGGGCGGGAGCCGCGGTGTCCTGTGTCCGCGAGGGTGTCCAGGCCTGCGGGACGAGGACCTTCCGGATGGCCCCGTGCCCCAGCGGACACAGAAGAGGCTGCTGGCCAGTGCCAAGACAGCAGCCCCCAATGAAGTGCCACATGTATGTGAGGACACGTGTGTGACACGCACATGTGTGACATGCATGGTGTCACCTGCACCAGTGGGACCGGC
>NW_007748170.1:11789-12013 GCF_000696425.1 Galeopterus variegatus
GGAAGGAAGAGGGGACAGACCGAGAGGAGCCCGCGACACCTGTGGGCGGCAGGCGCTGGACTCTGCTGGGTGGCTCATCGCTCTGTCTTTGTCTAACAGTCAAGGCATATACTTTGGATGGTCTCCAAAAAATAACAAGTGGGTGAAGAAGGAAAACAAAAGACCAACACTGTTTCTGAAGTGAGAGAGCCTGGGACTAGAGAAGTGCCTCAGGATGTTGTCCC
>NW_007748171.1:0-383 GCF_000696425.1 Galeopterus variegatus
TAGTAGGATGCAGCTTGCCAGGAAAATGGGGAGGAGAGAATGGGGCAGTTTGTTTAATGGGTAAAAAGTCTCATTTCTACAAGATGAAATGAGTTCTAGAGCTTTGCTGCACAGCAATGTGAATGTCCTCTACACTACAGAATGACACACTTAAAAATGGTAAAGATGGTGAGTTTTGTGTGAATTTTACCAAAATTAAAAATTAAAAACATAAATTTGTTTGCAAGACAAAAAAAAAAGGAAAAGAGAGAGAGAGAGAGAGAAAGAGAAAGAAAGAGAAAGATTTCATCCTATTACTACCCTTTAAAAAATTCTTATCATTATTTTGTAGAAATATTTTGGGGACTAACATTTACTTCGTTGAAGAAGTATTTAATTAAAGT
>NW_007748171.1:5950-6158 GCF_000696425.1 Galeopterus variegatus
AAAAAGAGGGAAATTCTGACACATGCTATAACAGGGATAAGCCTTAAGGATGTTATGATAAGTGAAATAAGCCAGTCACATACAGAAAAATACCGTGTACTTCCACTTCCGTGAGGCACTTGGAGTAGTAAGATTCATAGAGACAGGTAGTAGGATGCAGCTTGCCAGGAAAATGGGGAGGAGAGAATGGGGCAGTTTGTTTAATGGG
>NW_007748171.1:8391-8657 GCF_000696425.1 Galeopterus variegatus
TTTGTAATGTACAACATAACATGAAGTTCAAAGCAAGACAATGAGTACAGATGCCTGATGATGTTGGATGCTGGAAGAAGACACAGCCTAATGCAGAGAAAAGAATGACTTTTGACAAGCTCTGATTCTCTCACGTTCAATACATTCAGGACATGGGAGTTAAAAAGTGAGATAAGATCAATATGTTAGGAGACTCCCAGGAAGATGGCAGATTAGAGGTGCCCAGGGTGCATTTCTCCCACAGAAAAAGATCAAAACAAGCCCAC
>NW_007748171.1:11775-12013 GCF_000696425.1 Galeopterus variegatus
AAAAAAAAAGTTAAAACTAGAATTAGCATACAACCCAGCAATTCCACTTCTGAGAATACACCCAAAAGAACTGAAAGCAGGGTTTCAAGCGATATTTGTACATCTATGTTCATAGCAACAGTATTCACAATAGCTAAAAGGTAAAAACTACCTATATGTCCATTGACAGATGTATGCATATACAAATGTGGTACATCCATACAATGGAATATTACTGAGCCTTAAAAAGAGGGAAATT
>NW_007748172.1:0-2207 GCF_000696425.1 Galeopterus variegatus
AAAAAAAAAAAAAAAAAAAAAAAAAGAAAAACTTATGTTCTCACCAAAACCTATATGTGAATATTTATAGTAGCATTTTGTATAAATATTCCAAACTGTAAACAACCTAAATGTCTTTCAATGGATGTGTGGGTTAAACTAACTGTGTTGCACCCAGATAATAAAATACTTTTAGCAATAAAAATGAATGAATTGGCCAAGTGATCAAGGTAAATATCAACGTAATAGCCATGTTGATGATGTGTATTCTTGGCATACTGTGATGAAAACGGCATTCTACCATTGTGATCTTCCTCCCCCAAACCCATAAACTTAGCATGATCATGAGAAAAGTATCAGATAAATCCTAACTGAGGTGCATTCTAAAATATGACTGACCAGTACTTAAAACTAGCAAAATAATTAAAAACAAGGAAAGTCTGAGAAGCTGCCCCAGCCAAGAAAAACCTAAGCAGATATGACAAATAAATGTAATGTAGTATTACAGATAAGATCTTGGAAGAGAAAATCATTAGATAACAATGAAGAAAATATTAATAATGTATGGACTTTAGTTAATAGTAATATTTCAATATTGATTCCTTAACTGTGACAAATATACCATACTAATACAAGATATTAATAATAGGGGAAATTGGGTCTGAGGTATATGGTAACTTTATGTACTATTTCTATGGTTTTCCTGTAATTCTGAACTATCTTAAAATGAAGAGTTCATTAAAATATTTTAAATGCATGGAAAAAGACATTATAATTAAAGCCAAAGTGAAAGAAAATAATAAAGAACAAGATAAGAAAACTATTGACATATAGAACAGCTCTATGGGCTTCCATATGCATATAATCTAGAAGACTAAAGAAACCACTAACCATAGTTATTTGGCAGGGCAAGCTGGAAGAAGACTTTTTAATGTTTCTTTTAATATTTTTGAGTTATTTATTTTTGAAGTAAAAAAAAATGAAAATAAAAAATTATGTGTACACAAAGATTTTTACAGGAATGGTCACAGAAGTTTTATTTATAATAGCCAAAATCTAGAAACAAACTAGATGTACATGTAATTTGTATACAATTGCAGTAATGAAATACTACTTGGCTTTAAAAGTAATATGAATAAATATCAAAAGCATTACACTAAGCAAATGAACCCACTCACAAAAGACCACATGCTATGTGATTCTGTATTTCAAATTCTAGAAAAGGCAAATCTCTGGTGAAAGAAAACAGAGGTTATCAGAGATCAGAGGTTATCTGAAGAGAAGAGGGGAAGTAGTAGATGACTGCACAGGGGCTTCAGGAAATTTGGGGGGATGATAAAAATATCCTATATATTAACTGCCAGTGGTTTCATACATGAACATATTTGTCAAAATTTACCAAACCATACACTTAGAATGGGTGCATTTTGTTGTGTGTAAATTATCTGTCAAGGATGATTTAAAAAAAAAATATATATATATATATATATGCCTTATTTAACAATGTAATCTTTAAAAAAAATGGGGCTCTTGGAAAGATAATGGGGAAATGGCTTGGAGGGAGTACTGTTTTACTTTCATTTACTTTCATAAACCCATAAATGAGCTTCTTTCAATTATTAAATGCCTTGAACAACTGAATCTTGAAGGTAAATAATATATATTAGCTTCAGAAATTATTCCATAATTGTAAATTTAAACCCTGGCTGTAATTGTTATCTCATTTTTCAGTGTGAGAAAAGTTCATAACATTGTTCAAGCAGAATGAGGACCATGTATCTGTGAGCAACTAGAAAGAGAATCATTATTCATTTGACAAAGAACAAAAGAGAGTAGAGTCCAAGTACTGTGATGGACGATTAGGGTCTGTAGAAGAAGTCCAAGTACTGTGATGAACAATTAGGGTCTGTAGAAGACATTGCACGTGAAAACGTTTAGTGACAGGAAAAAGCCATCAGTCACTCACCAATTCCAGTGCTATTTTTCCTCTTTTCCTTAAGAATTGCATGAGAGAACTCATTTCTTCTCTTTTCTAATCCTTTTTAATTTTGTTAATCTGACTGGGATGAATTGATATATAATTGTGGTTTAATTTCTATTTTCTTGTTGAATAGTAAAGTAAAACAGCTTTTTTTATGTTGACTGACCACCTGGATTTCAACTTACATGAATTTCTTTTCAAACCTTTCCCACTTATTTTAGTTAGGTGTTTCTCTCCTTATTCTGTG
>NW_007748172.1:3090-3775 GCF_000696425.1 Galeopterus variegatus
ATACATCAAATTTTTATATATGTGTGGGTCTGAACCACTGGTTTATTTGTTCATTTTTTTTACCAGTGGTGTATTACCAGAATTACATTACCATTATACTTATTCTTCTAAATTGTAGAACAGTCCTCCAACCTTGTCCCTCTTCTTCAACTTCCCTATGCATATTCTTGGCCCTTATCTCTTCCATATATTATATGATTAACTTGAGAACTTTTGTAAGATAATCTTTTGGGATTCTGTTTGAAATTGCAATTAACTGTAGAAGAATTGGCATCATATGATATTGAGTCTCCCTGTTCATTAAGATAGTATATCTCCATATTTATTTACATTGTATCTTCTAAATTTAAATTTTATAACATCCACTGATGTTAGAATTAATCTTAGATAGTTTATAGTTTTGTTAGATTTTTAAAAATCATCTTTTTATTAAATTATAGTTGCAGTTTTTAATAATGTTTTACTAGCATAAAAATATACTCCTGATTTGGAATTACTTATTATATCCACTAATATTTTCATTGAGTTGCCCAAATTTTCCAGGTCCTTTTCTTGTCTAAAAACATTACCTTTTGTTTCTTCTCCAATTTCTAATATTTTTCTTATTCCACAGTTTAGAATATCTAATGCAATATTGAATAGAAACATGATAAAAGACATCTTTGCCTTGTATGTGGATTTATAA
>NW_007748172.1:4781-6227 GCF_000696425.1 Galeopterus variegatus
CTTATTATTGTTATAAAAATAATTATTATTAATGCTGCCAGAGATTATTTAGATTTACCCACGTGCTTATTGAATTTTTTGCTCATTTTTGCTTTATACATCACATTTTTTCTTCTTTTAATTTTCTTTCTAATGTCTATCATATAGTAGTATTTTCCGGAAAGTCTTGTGTTTTCGTCCCCTATCTCATTTTCTTTCTTTTTGAAAAAAATTTTTAGTTTTTAAATAGACTAATAAAAATTGCATATTACATAGCATTATGTTTGATATATTGTGGAATGTCTAAATCAAGCTAATTAACATATATGTAATCTCACATACTTATGTTTATCTGTAGTGAGAACACTTAAAATCTACTCTCAGCAATTTTACTGTACAGGCCTACCTGATTTTACTGCATTTCACTTTATTGTGCTTTGCATATACTCTTATTTTTCAAATTTGAGGATGTGACACCCTGCATTGAGCAAGTCTATCGGCATGATTTTTCCAAAAACATGTACTTACTTTCTTTCTCTGTATCACATTTCAGTAATTGTCTCAATTTTTTAAACTTTTCCATTATTGTTATATCTGTTATGGTGATCTGTGATCAGTGATATTTGATGATACTATTATAATTGTTTTGGGGTACCATGAACTGCACCAATATAAGAGGCAAACTTAATCCATAAATGTTGTGTTTGTTCTGACTTCACTGACTAGCCATTTCTTGAATTTTTTCTGCCTCCCTTTAGGCCTCCCTATTCCCAGAGACACAATACTGAAATTAGGCCAATTAATATTCCTACAGTAGTCTCTAAGTGTTCAAGTGAAAGGAAGAGTCACTTTAAATCAAAAGTTAGAAACGATTAAGTTTAGTGAGGAAGGCATGTCAGTAGCCCAGACAGGTCCAAACCTAAGCCTCTTATGCCACATAGTTAACTGCATTGTGAATGCAAAGGGAAAATTCTCCAAGGACATTAAAAGTGAATTATGACTGAATTAATTAATAATTACTAATTATGGGTGAGTAGTAAGAAAGCAAACAGGCTTATTGCTAATATGGAGAAAGCTTTAGTTGTCTGGATAAAAGACAGACAGTCACAACATTCCTTGAAGCCAAAGCCTAACTCAGAAAAAGGCCCTAGCTCTCTTCAATTCTACAGAGGCTGAAAGATGTATGACAGTTGCTAAAGAAAATTTTGATGCTAGCAGAGGTTGGTTCATAGGGTTTAAGAAAAGAAGCTGTCTTCATAACATAAAAGGTCAAGGTGAAACAGCAAGTGCTAATGTGCTTAATATACACAATCATGTATCAATTGAAAAAAATAAAATTGAAATTTAAAAATAAAAATAAAATTTTTCCTTAAAAAAAGAGAATAACTATTATTCAATTACTTTAATGCTAAGTTTAATATACTTAGAATTAGAAGTAAATAATTTGAGTAAAAAAATAAAGAAAAA
>NW_007748172.1:10831-12012 GCF_000696425.1 Galeopterus variegatus
CTTATTATTGTTATAAAAATAATTATTATTAATGCTGCCAGAGATTATTTAGATTTACCCATGTGCTTATTGAATTTTTTGCTCATTTTTGCTTTATACATCACATTTTTTCTTCTTTTAATTTTCTTTCTAATGTTTATCATATAGTAGTATTTTGTGGAAAGTCTTGTGTTTTCGTCCCCTATCTCATTTTCTTTCTTTTTGAAAAAAATTTTTAGTTTTTAAATAGACTAATAAAAATTGCATATTATATAGCATAATGTTTGATACATTGTGGAATGTCTAAATCAAGCTAATTAACATATATGTAATCTCACATACTTATGTTTATCTGTAGTGAGAACACTTAAAATCTACTCTCTTAGCAATTTTACTGTACAGGCCTACCTGATTTTACTGCATTTCACTTTATTGTGCTTTGCATNGACTTCACTGACTAGCCATTTCTTGAATTTTTTCTGCCTCCCTTTAGGCCTCCCTATTCCCGGAGACACAATACTGAAATTAGGCCAATTAATATTCCTACAGTAGTCTCTAAGTGTTCAAGTGAAAGGAAGAGTCACTTTAAATCAAAAGTTAGAAATGATTAAGTTTAGTGAGGAAGGCATGTCAGTAGCCCAGACAGGTCCAAACCTAAGCCTCTTATGCCACACAGTTAACTACATTGTGAATGCAAAGGGAAAATTCTCCAAGGACATTAAAAGTGAATTATGACTGAATTAATTAATAATTATTAATTATGGGTGAGTAGTAAGAAAGCAAACAGGCTTATTGCTAATATGGAGAAAGCTTTAGTTGTCTGGATAAAAGACAAACAGTCACAACATTCCTTGAAGCCAAAGCCTAACTCAGAAAAAGGCCCTAGCTCTCTTCAATTCTACAGAGGCTGAAAGATGTACGACAGTTGCTAAAGAAAATTTTGATGCTAGCAGAGGTTGGTTCATAGGGTTTAAGAAAATAAGCTGTCTTCATAACATAAAAGGTCAAGGTGAAACAGCAAGTGCTAATGTGCTTAATATACACAATCATGTATCAATTGAAAAAAATAAAATTGAAATTTAAAAATAAAAATAAAATATTTCCTTAAAAAAAGAGAATAACTATTATTCAATTACTTTAGTGCTAAGTTTAATATACTTAGAATTAGAAGTAAATAATTTGAGTAAAAAAATAAAGAAAAA
>NW_007748173.1:0-205 GCF_000696425.1 Galeopterus variegatus
AGGAGGCTGAGGCTGAGCATGCAGAGACCACCGGGGAGGCAGAACCTTCTGCAGCCCAACAGGAGGGTGCGGTTCACCATGAACAGCCCACCGAGGAGGCAGAACATTCTACCGCCCGACAGGAAGCTGAGGCTGAGCATGAACAGACCACTGAGGAGGCAGAACTTTCGGGAGACCGACAGAAGGCAGAGGCTGAGCATGAACA
>NW_007748173.1:5963-6169 GCF_000696425.1 Galeopterus variegatus
GAGGAGGCAGAAACTTCTGTAGCCCAAGAGGAGGCTGAGGCTGAGCATGCAGAGACCACCGAGGAGGCAGAGCCTTCTGCGGCCCAGCAGGAGGCTGAGGCTGAGGATTCAGAAACCATTGAGGAGGCAGAACGTTCTACGGCCGATCAGGAGGCTGTGGCTGAGCATGAACAGATCACCGAGGAGGCAGAACCTTCTGCAGAGCA
>NW_007748173.1:11804-12012 GCF_000696425.1 Galeopterus variegatus
ATCAGGAGGCTGTGGCTGAGCATGAACAGATCACCGAGGAGGCAGAACCTTCTGCAGAGCAGCAGGCAGCTGAGGCTGAGCGTGAACAGACCACCGAGGAGGCCGAACTATCTGCAGACCAACAGGAGGCTTAGGCTGAGCATGAACAGACCACCGAGGAAACAGAACCTTCTGCAGACCGACAGGAAGCTGAAGCTGAGCATGTACA
>NW_007748174.1:0-296 GCF_000696425.1 Galeopterus variegatus
TTTCTTATACAAAATGCTACAGACGGAGGAGGTTAGGTTTCCAGGCAATTCAAGAAATCTTTTTGACCAATAACATATCTGAATAACCTCACTAATAGTAGTCATTCAACAAATATTTACTGACTACTTACTACATGCCAGGCACAGTTCTAGAAGCTTGAGACTAATCAATGAACAAAACAGACAAAAATGCTGGCCCACATGAAGCTTACATTTTAGAGGTTGGAGACAGATAATAAACAATAGACATAATTATGTAGATATCCAGGGAAAACGCGTTGCAAGCAGCGGAAACA
>NW_007748174.1:2422-2944 GCF_000696425.1 Galeopterus variegatus
AGCAGAGAGTCAAAGTAAACATCACAAAACAGACAGCATGTAGTTTACCTGTTTTGTTTCTTTCCCCACGGTTTCTTGAGAAATGGGATTTTCTTCCCATCTGAGTTCAGCTATTTATGGGTAGTCAAATGTTTGAAATCAGTGCAGGCCCAGCAGAAATCTGCTTGAATCTTGCTAGAAATAGGGAACCCTGTTGAAAATATCCTATGGAATTTTATCTTCTTTAAAATTTAACCTTATCCTTGTAGGTGGTACAAGCACCTGATTGTCTTCAAGTGTAGTATAAGCTGGCTGGTTAGCTGAGTTGGTCAGAGTGCAGCCTTGTAACACCAACATCAAGGGTTCAGATTCCTGTACTAGCCAGCCACCAAAAAATAAAAACCACATCCCCAAAATAAAAACCACATATATGTTTAAATTTTCCTGTATTTTACAGATACGGCATTTTAATAGTTTTTTAAAAATTACATATGAAGGGAATTATATCACCTACAAATTGCATTTCAGAACAGTAACAGGGAT
>NW_007748174.1:5849-6419 GCF_000696425.1 Galeopterus variegatus
TTTTTTTTTTTTTTTTAAGTTATCCACTTAAAGGAATGCCATGGTGTTCTGAACATAATACATAATTTGTAAATAATGATGGTTTTACTTCATTTGTACATACAGTGATCATATTTGCCAAACAAAAAATTATATCCAGTGTAACCACCACCATGATCAAGATAGAGAACACTTCCATTACCCAGAAAAGTTCACTTACTCCTGTGCAGTCAATCCCCCTGCCTACACCCTCAGCACCAAGCAACCACTGATCTACCTGCTGTTATCACAATATGTGGAAACTAGATTCCTTTAGCTACACATAAAAGCAATGAGGATCAGTACTGAAAATTCCTTAATTTAAAATGTCCCCAACACTTTAAAAAACATAAAAGAGACTCTAAAACTCTGGTTGCAGTTAAAAAAAAGAATTAAAGAAAATGTACAAGAGTTCTTCAAAAAGTTCCTGGAAAAATAGAATTAAAAGATAATACAAATCTTTCCATGGACTTTTTGAAGACCTCTGTACGTGCTTCAATGTTCTTGATAATGCACTATGTTCTAAGACTGTATTACAAAACCATGTAATTG
>NW_007748174.1:11318-12012 GCF_000696425.1 Galeopterus variegatus
AGGGGTAGTTTTAGAAGAAAATAATATCACATCTTACCCAGCACTTAAAGGAGTTAACCAGTAATTCAGTCCTGCTTTTTCATCCTTTTCTACCTCCAATCCCAATGGTTTCCTATTAGCACTGCTTCCTAGCCTCTTCCCAAAATCTAACTGGGAAGTTATATGTAGTTTAAAGATGCCTAAGAGAAGTGGGATGGAAATGACACATTAGAGTGTTCCAGAATAAGACTGAATGTAGCACAGCTTCTGCACAGAGTGAGCATTATAAGAAAAACTCATTGTTTACTCATAGTTAATAAAAGATGGGACCAATTGAAAATGCCCTTTGTTTATAACAGAAAAGTAGGGCAGGGCCGGCCCGGTGGCGCACTGCTACAGGGTTCGGATCCCATGTGCAGACCGGCGGCTCACTGGTTGAGCGAGGAGCGGGGGCAACACCGAGGGTTGCGATCCCGTTGCCGGTCCCGGTCCGGTACGGGCGCGACACTGAGGGTTGCGATCCGTTGCCGGTCACGAAAAAAGACAAAAAGACAAAAAAAAGAAAAGTAGGGCAGATACTTTCTTCTCCTTTCTCTTTGGATGGCCCTGCCTTGTCAAGTTTTTTTTTTTTTTTTTAAGTTATCCACTTAAAGGAATGCCATGGTGTTCTGAACATAATACATAATTTGTAAATAATGATGGTTTTACTTCATTT
>NW_007748175.1:0-339 GCF_000696425.1 Galeopterus variegatus
TCAAATGATGCACAACCTGGGAGTCCTATGGAATTGTTCCCACTGTCAAAATACTCATTTCCAAAACACATTTGCCACTATCGATTTTGTTTCTGTTCTAACTAGCTCCTCTTTATTCTTGCTCTCTCAACATTCTCATATTTCAGGGTTTAACACATAGTACATGTTAAAAGTACTGAAAGTGGCATTTGTTGAAAGTTCTGATGTTGAGAAACTTTTATATCTCAAGGTTACAAGGTAAACTGTGGAGAAACTATATCATTTACAGTGACTTAGGGTGGACTTTTCCTTTTGGATGTCTTGAGCCACTTCCCATTTTGCCCCATAAAATGGCAGTTT
>NW_007748175.1:2923-3217 GCF_000696425.1 Galeopterus variegatus
TCCAATTATTTTAACTGATCATCCATTGATGATCCTTGTCTAAATAAAAGATTACATCGGTCGCTGCAAAATAATCATGTTTTAAAGATCTTTTGCATGACACCAGCAGAAATATCATTGGCTCCTTTAGAGGAACCAGGTCTTCCTGAAAATAAACTCTCTGTGCATTTGCATTGGTATTTAGAAGCACAGTTTAGCTTATATGGAAAAAGGAGGCTTTTGGGAGAACAGAAGAGAGGAAAGATACCTCCATCCTCATTCCAGAATAGTCCGGGGATAGTGTATGGGGGTAAG
>NW_007748175.1:5382-6315 GCF_000696425.1 Galeopterus variegatus
CAAATTCCTCTGAGCTCCCCAAAAGGCATTAATTACAGTATTTCTTTGTATTTGTGTATTTCTCTTATCCTCTTTCTACTCGGCCATAGACAACCTTCAGGCAATTTATTGCTATATCTCCTGTAGTCAAGCACTTTGTTTCCTTATGAGCAATAGAAAACCTTAAGAAATATTTTAATTTAGAGGATCCCTAAATTCATTTCATAGTCTTTATAGTCATACATACAGTCTTTNCCCTGTTCTAACCCCCAACAACCACCAACTTGTTTTCTTTCTCTATGGATTTGCCTGTTCTGGATATTTCTGAATATTTTGTATAAATGAAATAATATAATATGTGGTCTTTTGTGTCTGGCTTCTTTCATTTAACAATGTTTCCAGGGTTCATCCATGTTGAGCATGTATCAATATCAAATTGCTTTTTATGGCTGAGCAATATTTCATTATATGGATATACCTCATTTTGTTTATCCATTCATCAGATGATAGACACTGGGTTATTTCTACCTTTTGGCTATTGCGAATATCGCTGAACATCCATGTACATGTTTTTGTTTGAACCAAAGTCTTTTAATGTAGTTGTTACCTACTATTTCAGAGCTTTTTTTTTTTTTTTTCTGGCAGCTGGTCTATATGGGGATCCAAACCCTTAATCTTGGTGTTATAACACCAAACTCTAAACAACTGAGCTAACTGACCAGCCCAGAGCAATTTTTAATCTGTTCCTTATACTGCCCCGTGTTTTTCGTATTCCATCCAAATGATAATATTTTTGTTTCTCTGAATACACTGAACACTTGTCCATCTGTATTACTTTTTCAAGTCTTCCTTTGCCTAGGAAGTTTCCCATTCCCATCTTTGCTATCAAGATTTTTTTCTTCAAGGGCTTTCTCATATATCACATACTTCACAAACCCTTTCTTGACTTTCCTA
>NW_007748175.1:8194-8480 GCF_000696425.1 Galeopterus variegatus
TGCCTTGCTTTCTTGTCTAGTCAGTAATTTTCACTCTCTCCATGCAGGAAATCAAAAGGGTAGATGGGACACAAACCTGTCTGGGCAGAGCAGGGAAATAATTTTACATGTGGTAATGAGAAATGATAAGTGACTTCCATCACTGGGAGCAAGATTTTTCTATTTCTCTGTGTCAAAACTTGTATAAATTTCCAATAGAGATAAATATTTTTCTTATTATGCATCTCTTGCCTGAGAGACCTATTTCTTAGATTTATTTGACACCTGAGAGGGACCTTAGAAATGA
>NW_007748175.1:11794-12011 GCF_000696425.1 Galeopterus variegatus
TTTTTGAAAGGACAGCCATTTGAATCTAAAATCAAGTTGGGAATAGGAATGTGGGATATTTCACCAGCTGTTTAGAAAACCCTGGACCGCCCTTGTTGTCTACATTTACAACTTTGTACATTTGCAAAGAAATGTAAAAGAGTTAAACACATCCCTTTTCTGTAGTTTCTTTAAAATTTGTATCTATGTCACTCCTACAAATATATATATACATAGG
>NW_007748176.1:0-237 GCF_000696425.1 Galeopterus variegatus
GTCAGTATGTGTGAAAAGAACCAGGGCTTCAAATGGATTTGAAAGATTTCTGATTTTTTTTATTAAGTGAAGCCATCTAAGTATTTAAATTTTACTATTATTAAGTAGAGATGAGTAAACTCTATATTATTAAGATTGATAAAGTTAATGCTACAAATAAATGATGAAGCAAGAACAAAAAGTTCAATCTAAGTTTTAATATACCACTAGGATGAAGTTATGTTAAAAGATTGCACA
>NW_007748176.1:5872-6303 GCF_000696425.1 Galeopterus variegatus
TTGAAGATCCAAAGATTAAGCATCTGGAATAAGAAGTGAAGTTTAAAACCCAAATATTCTGAGTCCAGAGCAGGGACCCCTATTTGGCATAACTGAATCAGTGTGGCATAAACAGATGAAAGTAAAGAGAAAGATGTTGAAGAGATTAATTGGATTGTATTTGATGTTCTGATAGATGGGGAAAATAAGTTCGTCAGTATGTGTGAAAAGAACCAGGGCTTCAAATGGATTTGAAAGATTTCTGATTTTTTTTTATTAAGTGAAGCCATCTAAGTATTTAAATTTTACTATTATTAAGTAGAGATGAGTAAACTCTATATTATTAAGGTTGATAAAGTTAATGCTACAAATAAATGATGAAGCAAGAACAAAAAAGTTCAATCTAAGTTTTAATATACCACTAGGATGAAGTTATGTTAAAAGATTGCACA
>NW_007748176.1:11762-12011 GCF_000696425.1 Galeopterus variegatus
ATTAGTGTTTTATGGTTGTGTTACATCAGAAGTCAAGAGCACAACAGCCACAATATAACCCATCTCCTCTGTAACGTGTGCACATAAAATGCCACTGCTTCTACCTCAGTGGGGTGCAGCTGATGTGATGGTGTTGCCTGGGGCTACCAGGCTTCTGTCCTCCATTCAGGACTAAACTCATTGAACTTCCACCTGGCCTCTGACACAATTCTAGGCCATAGGTTTGAAGGTTATGAGACAACTTATGTT
>NW_007748177.1:0-242 GCF_000696425.1 Galeopterus variegatus
AGACAGTAAATGAAAATAAAATACATCCATTTGGGAAACTTATCACATAAAAAGTGCCACATATCTACAGTCTTGAGAATAGAAGGTGAATAAACTGCTCTGTGGTCTACTAAGTAATCTAGATATAAGTAGGAAATACTTGTGATAGTCCTAGATCACCACTGAGTAATTTTGAGCATGTACACCTGATCATTCTAAGCTTTGTGTCTTAATCACTAAATGGCTATGGTAATGATACTTCC
>NW_007748177.1:5907-6162 GCF_000696425.1 Galeopterus variegatus
TGGGGGTGGCGGTGGGAGGGGGCGGGCTGGTGCAGTATCACACAGCTGCTATTTGTAATGCTATAGCTTGATTTGATTTGTTAATTTCTCACTGAACTTCGTTTCTTCTCCGCAGTAGAAAAGATTACTATATGGATTAAATTATTTGAGATTCGAAGTAACTATGCTTATTAGCATAGTAGTATTAATATGGAAGACAGTAAATGAAAATAAAATACATCCATTTGGGAAACTTATCACATAAAAAGTGCCACA
>NW_007748177.1:11357-12011 GCF_000696425.1 Galeopterus variegatus
AGTTTCAATGGGGAGGTGCCTTCTTTGAAATGTTCGTTTATAATCCATCATATGTACTGCAGTGGGAAAGAGTGTCCACACCTGTTGTGTGTTCAATGGCTTGTCAGAAAGAGCTGACCTAAGAGACATCCACAATAATTGAAGAAATACTTGTTACATCCTAGTGTTTTAAAATAACAGTTTTCAGGCTCAGGGTAGTATTCCAAATGTACTGAAATATTTAGAAATCTCTCTCCACTTGTAAGGATATTGCTATTTGTATCTGGTGGGAAATAGCTGTTCTATAGGCACAAATTTGAGAGCGAAGATTTGAAAGGAAAGTAAAAATATGATTTGCTAACATCCACGGAGGAAGCAGTTCAGGTTACTAAACTAGAATTTATACTGTGGATCTTAAAACAATTTCTTATATACCATAGGATAAAAGATTTGGCTGACCCGTTCCCTGCAAATAGTTAAAGGAAGGAGTGTGATTTCAGTCCTGACTGGATCTCTAAGTTAAACACTTTATTAGCACCTGGTATGCATGACCTGTCAGGGAATATAATACTTTGTCAGTTCATATTTGATCCACCATGGAGGGCCAATGGTGCAACAAAGCCAAAAGCTGAGGGGTGGGGGTGGCGGTGGGAGGGGGCGGGCTGGTGCAGTATC
>NW_007748178.1:0-409 GCF_000696425.1 Galeopterus variegatus
AGGACCTGACTCCCAGGTGGAGGACTTAAGACTTACTTGTGTGGGTGGTGGTGGCCCATCAATGGCGACTCACAAGCAGAATGATTTTGAGACTGGGAAAGATCTTTCTAGAACCCATTGAAGGAGAAAGTGATAGCAGCCCAGGTAGGAGCTTGACGCTGCTGTCAAGTGTGCAATGATCAGGCTGGACTGAGATGGGGCAGTGTGCTGAATGAAGCCCATCAGGAGCTACCAGGAGCTGTGCAAACGGAGGAGCCTGTTGTTATTCTGAACACATTCCTTCACAGGACCACGTTTCGAAGCATCTATAATATATTGTTGGCACTAAGACTGAGTCAGCCATGTCTGTTTCCCCAGAAAACCCTTAAGAGTGACTCCCCTATAAATTTTTAGGAAAGCATCTGCAAGA
>NW_007748178.1:2108-2998 GCF_000696425.1 Galeopterus variegatus
CCCTTGGAGGTAGGGCTGGCAACATCCCCCTCACAGGTGGAAACACTGCAGTCCAGAGAAGCTGGGGAAAGGCCCACAGGGGCCCCGGCTGCCCGGGCCCGAGAGCACGCTCTCACCGCTGGGCACACCGACTCCTTCCTGCCACGTTCTGTCTTTTCCGAGCACACCCTTGTCTGACGTCTGGATGGAGCTTTTGTAATCTGGATCCGATCGTTCAGCTTTTAGAACATCCTGTTCAGCCTTTCTCAGCCGAGCGTTTCTCAAGCGTCCCTGTGCGTTCGTTCAAGTCCTTGACGAGGGTGTGGAACAGAAACAGAACTTCTTCAGCATGCTCCCCGTGTGTCTGGGGGCCGGTGCTGCCTTCTCCCGCTCTGTGTGTCCAGCCTGGCCCGGCCCGGGATGGTCTCCCGGCCCCTCTCGCTCTGCATGTCCCCAGGGCGATGCGGGCGCCTCTCCTGCGCACGTGTCCAGCACTTAACAGATGCTCGCGAGTGACAGTCCAAGAGCAGAGCACTGGAGGACCAGGGATTTTCTTTTAAAGTTGGCAACAGCTATCCGCCCTCTGCGGGAGGGCCCACAGCAAGCTCAGCTCCACCGCGTGTGATGATAACGCACGGCCCCTTCTTGCTGATCTAGAATATTGCCTAAGGCAATGGGCACACACCGTCTGACCCTGACAACAGCTGAGGTGGGAGCGTGTTCCTTTCCACATTGCTCAGAGGACAGCTCTGTGCAGAGAAAGCTCTATGTGAGCATCAGGGTCATGAGGCTTAACCCCCACATCCACAGCCAGTTTGTCCATTGTGAAGCCCACACATGCATCCCTATGCCTCCCTGTCGCCTGGACATCCTGGGTCGATGACATCCAGGACACCTTCTTCCTCTTGTCC
>NW_007748178.1:3990-5500 GCF_000696425.1 Galeopterus variegatus
CCCCAGGAATCATGAGAAACTTTGCCAAATGCTCTTCTGAAATCCATGCATCCTGAGTCTCCAGACACAGGTGCTCAGCTGCAGGACAGAGCTTGCACTGTGCATGCTCCTCTGACCTCAGGATTGTTCCTCCACGGGACGTTTGTAGATGCTAAAAACAGAAACAAAACCAAACAAAAGGACAGCAACAGCCAAACAGACCATATGATCCATGCCGTACTCCAGAGCCTCTCATGGTCATAGGCTTTTATGAACATTTCCAATGGTGGGACTCTAACTTACAAAGATCACTTGATATTTTATTTCAGAAAAGCGGATTTCCAGGCCCAGTATCTGAGCCAATGCTGCTCTGAATTTTTGATGACGTTGAGCCCTAGTGTTGGACACCCCCCGACCCACCTTTCCACCTGCAATGTCTGCAGAATTTTGACTTTTCTCTCACAATTCAACTTCTCAGAGAGAGAAAATGAAAGTATGACTTTCTCTAGGCAAAATTCAGTTTTATAACATTTTCTCTGTAGGCAGGAATAGACCTGTTCTTTTCTTTTAAAAGAATAGAAGGTGGCTTTAAAATGTCAAATTTTCTGACTGAGGACAAACTGTCTTTAAATATCACATTTTCTAAAATTTACACTTTTAAATTTTACCCGTCATCTCTCACCTGAGCGTACCCCGAGTCATCATACTGAAAAGCATAAGGGTTTATGTTTTCTGCACGAGTAACGATGACACGTTTCAAAGGTAAGTATTTGGGATTGATTAAAGGAACGCGTTCTCATAATTGGCAGTGGTACCATGAGTGGATCTCACTCTGGGTGAGGGGTTGGGAAACGTCCCGCTCGCTTCCTGCAGGAGGTTGGCACACGCTCTGCCTGCAGGTGTGTCGTCTGAACACGGCACGCTGAGCTCCAGAGGCGACTCTATGTGTGACACCCACCCATGTCTAGTGCTGGCCTCGGTCCTGGGCTTCAGCGTGGCCACTCTGGAGTCTGCTGAGCCTTGCCCTGTCCTTCCAGCTCATGACCTTGCAGGAGAGATTCCGTGTCTTCTCGCTTCACAGTCTCGATCACACGTGAGGATGACATTGTCCATGGCTGGGATGCTCAGGAGATAAAGCACCTAACAGCTGAGGACGCAAGGTGGGGCTCAGGTAACACTGACACACCTGCTGACCCCACGCCCAGGAGGCTGCAGAGCCAACAAGGGGAGGGGGTGGCAGAGGAGCTGTTTAGGACTGTCCCCAGGCCAGAGCCAGGGACAGGAGCCCATCTCTGGCCTTGTCCTTAGCTGAGTGTCTGTGGACTTAGCAGGAGAAATGGTCCCTGAACACCCACCACGAGCCAGGCAGACCCCACCCCAGTGCTTTCCAGGCCATGGGGTAGGGACAGGGGAACATGAAGAAGCCAACAGGTGACTAATAGTGTGGAAAGAAGCCCCCGAGAGCTGCCGTAACAAATAAACACAAACTGGGTGGTTTAAAACCACAGACATCATTCAGTTCTGGAGGTCG
>NW_007748178.1:7168-9179 GCF_000696425.1 Galeopterus variegatus
CAGTCCTCTGAGGAGGTCCCCAGGACCCAGAATCCTTCTGCAGGCAGTCGATGCACTGTCCGGGCATGACTGGGCAGCCAGGGAAGGGCCAGGTCCTGGGGTCCAGCCCTGAGCAGAGGTGCTGATGACCCTTGGGACTGAGAGTGGCCCACCACCTGTGGGCCTCGGAATCACCCAGGAACCCTCTTCACTGGGCTCTGAATCCACTCCCCAGACCCAAATTCATGGTTTCCTTGACTTTCTGCTATACACATCTTACAGCAGAGAGAAGTGACTGCGGCTCTCCTGCAGAAGCATAGGTCGGGGACATATCCCGGGTGCTCCCTTGGGGCAGTTCTGTGCCCTGCTGCGGTGGCATCCTCGAGTTTCTGAGGACACGGGGAAGACAGGCAGAAAGAGATGGTGGCTGAGGAAAGAATCACCATGATGGTGAGAAGCCATCACACCACAGCAGGGTGGTGGGTGGGACGCCACCCACCTGGGACAGGTGTGAGGACAGCGGTCTGAGCCATTTGGCTGGGCTGTCACAGCCAGGCAGGTCCAGAATGAAGCCCCGTGGCCAGAGCTCAGCCCAGCATAGCACGGGGGACCAGGAGGCTGGACAGAATTCATCCTCTTACAGGTGAGCCAAGTCACAGGGCTGTTTGCTGGCAGGGCCTGGGCATGAATCCAGCTGGAACAACAGCTGACTTTGATTTCGTGTCTACCACATGCCTGGCACTGAGCTCAGTGCTTTGAAGATTTTGTCGTTTGAATCTCAGGACACCCACAAAGGTCACATGAGACCCATTTTACAGATCAGGACATGGTGCTTAATGCATTNCACAAACTGGGTGGTTTAAAACCACAGACATCATTCAGTTCTGGAGGTCGGGAGCCCCAGACCAAGGTGCTGCCAGCGTTGGTCCCTCTGGAGACTCAGAGGGGGATCTGTTCCAGGCTTCTCTCTGCAGCTCCCGGGGGCTCCAGGCTTACAGACCCAGCACCCAGTCTCTGCCCCGAGTTCACGTGGCCTTCTCCCTTCGTGTCTTCTCCCCATCTCTCCCCTTGTAAATACCCTTGTCACTGACTTTAGGGCCGACCCTAATCCACATGATCTCAAGACCTTTTCCCAGTGAGCCACACTCACAGGTCTCAGGGCTCCTACCGTCCACTACAAGGGGTGAGACCCGCCTTCCCCTCGGGGAGGGAGGCCCCTGGGAGCAGACGCTCTGAGCCTCGGTTTGTGAATTGAGAGATGAGAGTAATAACTATAATAAAGTAATAATAATGCGTCTTGCCCGGGCTTCCCATCAGGAAGGATTAGGAAGAGAGACGCAGAGTGTGTGCACAGACTGATATTTTTAATAATAATATTATCTCCCGAGCCGCATCCACACTTAATGGTAATTCTCGTCATATTGCGAAATCTCCGTGGTCATGGAAATCGAATTTAAAACTCATACGGACGCTGTGATGAGCGTGTTTGGGCACTGGAGAACATCACTCGCACACATGCCAAAATCAAAAGCTCAGAGCGGGCTTCAAGGTCGCTACAGGGCACAGTCCTCTGAGGAGGTCCCCAGGACCCAGAATCCTTCTGCAGGCAGTCGATGCACTGTCCAGGCATGACCGGGCAGCCAGGGAAGGGCCAGGTCCTGGGGTCCAGCCCTGAGCAGAGGTGCTGATGACCCTTGGGACTGAGAATGGCCCGCCACCTGTGGGCCTCGGAATCACCCAGGAACCCTCTTCACTGGGCTCTGAATCCACTCCCCAGACCCAAATTCATGGTTTCCTTGACTTTCTGCTACACACATCTTACAGCAGAGAGAAGTGACTGCGGCTCTCCTGCAGAAGCATAGGTCGGGGACATATCCCGGGTGCTCCCTTGGGGCAGTTCTGTGCCCTGCTGTGGTGGCATCCTCGAGTTCCTGAGGACACGGGGAAGACAGGCAGAAAGAGATGGTGGCTGAGGAAAGAATCACCATGATGGTGAGAAGCCATCACACCGCAGCAGGGTGGTGGGTGGGAC
>NW_007748178.1:10227-12010 GCF_000696425.1 Galeopterus variegatus
CTTAATGCATTCACCAAATTCACTCATCTGTCCAACCTTTCAGCCTGAGATTTCCAGATCACTTAGACAACAGGAGTTTGTCTGATTGGAATTATCCACTTAGTTTCTCACACACCAAAGGGATTGTCTAAGCGTGGCCTCCAACCCTTTCGTTTTACAGATGCTGACACTGCGGTTCCGAGAGCACCCATGCCTCACCCAAGGCCTTCTGGGTCAATAGGAGCAGACACAAAAGTAGGACAGGTCTCCCGACTCCCCGTCCAGTCTCACTTTCCTGCGGGGCTCTCGGGTCGGGACATGAAGCCTTCTCTCGCCCACGGCTCTGTGAGCTACACGGATGAGTGAACTGTTTGGAGAGTCCTGGGAGTTCTTATGAGCTCCATGTCAGAAACACACAGGACTGGGGATTGTCACCACCATCAACTGTGATCACAATAAAGAGAAACAGCATTTCACTGTCAGTTCACTGATGGCGCAGTTACCAAAGTCTCCAGCAAAGACGCAAGGGGTCAGCGCCCCACCCCCATGACCCTGCTATATCTACTATATATTAAAAAAAAAAAAAAAAATCCAGCTTCACTAAACACACGCCTGATCTGACGGCTGGTCTGGAGGTTAAGTTTGCTGGTGACACATACCCCTGCTCCTTGGCCCTGAGACTTCAGGTTCCTGGTGGGGAGGAGGGGTTGTTTGTGGAGTTCTCTGACTTTAGATTCTTCACTGGTGCCAATTAAAAAATATCTATCTATTTATTTTCACGGGGGTGGGGACGGGATAATTCTGAAGTAGAAGCTAAAATATCCCCTCGATCCATTGGGAGAAAGGGGTTGGAAGCTCCTGAGAGGGCCCTGTCCTCTTATATCCTGTGCCAGGGCCGTGGGACTGGCCAGGGACTGGCCAGGGACTGGCCACCCCCACTCTGCCGTTCCTCCCGTGGCCTCCCCGAAGGCCCAGAGCTGACTTGAACAGAGCCGATTAGCAGGCTGAGGCCCTGGAGCCTGGTAGGTTTTCTGTGCTGTGAGGATGCTGTGGGCAGGTGCAGGCTGTGGATCAGGAGCACTCCTGCCTGAGTGCACATGTCCCGGGCCCAGCTCTGTGCCCAGGCTGCTCACACACTGCCATTGACTCCCATGGGCATGGGCCAGGGGCTGTGGTGGCCCTACTTGTGGTTTAGAAACATGGGAGTCACAGTGTGATGCAGAGAAGTGCCTCGACCTGGGTCTCCCCTCAGCATCCCCGCCTCCTGCCTGCTGGGTAGGCCCTATGCGTCCCACCAGTGGGAAGGCCCCTTCTGACCCCGGGACCGTGGCAGGTGCAGGAGGCTGACTCCAGGGCCTCCCCAGCATGTCTGAGCCATAGAGAAATGTGGGCAGGTGGCCAGACCAGCCTCATCCTGCTCACACTTGTGTGTCAGCATCCCCACAAGGCAAACAGGGTGGCAGCTCTGCCTTGGTGGCCCTGAGCTGAGTCCTGCCTGGGACTGTGCTTTCTGTCCTTTCCCTCACACATGCCCAGTGGAGAACTCAAGTGCTCACCTTCTGTCCACTGTGTCTCCCAAGTACCCTGTGTGTGTGGGTGTGGTGTACGTGGTGTGTATGTGTTATGTGTGGTGTGTGTGCTGTGGTACATGTGGTGTCTGTGTATATGACTTGTGTGTATGTGTGTGTGTTACATCTGTGTGATGTGTGGTGTGTGTGTGGTGTGTGTGGTGAGTGCATATATGAGCGTGTGCATGTGCATGTCATTTGTTGCTCTGTCACCTGGGATGACTACTGGGGAGAAA
>NW_007748179.1:0-899 GCF_000696425.1 Galeopterus variegatus
TACGGGGGCGACACTGAGGGTTGCGATCCGTTGCCAGACACGGAAAAAGACAAAAAAAACCCAAAACTTGTACCCTTCACTGCTCTTATTAGAAAACTCAGAAAGTAAAGAGGTGAATGAACATCCAGGAATTAATCTAATCTTTAAATCAAAGTCAGATGGTAAAAGAAGAGAGCTAGGGCAGCCAGATAACAAGATATCTTCCATGTAAACTGCCCTAAACCAGACATTAGTGATCATGGGTTGGAATGTGGTAGCTCTATCTTGAAGCCTTCTTTCCTTCATCAGCTGTGAAATGTCATTTTCAATTAATGCATGTTGTAGACCTGGGTCCAAGCCCTAGACCGTGGTGTTATCAGCACCATGCTCTAACCAACTGAGCTAACTGGCTAGCCCAGAGCGATCCTTTTAAAAAGTAAATTGTCATCCATTGCTAGTGAGAGTGTAAAATGGTACAACTACTTTGGAAAACACTTTACTAGTTTCTTACAAAGTTAAACGTGCACTGCTATATGATCCATCAGTCCCACTCCTAGATATTTATTCAAGAGAAATGAAAACCTATATCCACACAAATACTTGCCTATGAGTTTTTACAGCAGCATTACTATAATAACCAAAAAGTGAAAACAACCCAAATGTCCTGGTGAATGGATACACAACCTATGCTATGTCCTTACAATGGAATATTACTCAGTAATAAAAAGGAAGGAACTACTATACAAGCAATAACATAGATGAATTAAAAAAAAATATTCTGAGAAAGAAGTCAGCCACATGCGACGATATACTGCAAGAGTCTATTTATATGAAGTTCTAAAATAGGTAAAACTAATATACGGACAGAAAGCAAATCATCGACAGCCTGTGATGGGCGTAGAGGGTGTGTGTGGTGGTGG
>NW_007748179.1:5847-9552 GCF_000696425.1 Galeopterus variegatus
GGTAAAGACTTCAGGGTAAGCTTTTAGGAAATTTCTGCCGTTGTATCTTACATAATTTTATTTTAGCCACGGAATTTGAACAGGAGTGCATCTTGCTTCCCAAACCAGATTGTAAGGAGTCCCAGGTTGGGGCCATTTCATGACATTTTGTGGTCTTCTCCATAGTGCCTAAGAGAGCAGTCTGTCCCGCAGAAATTGACTATATGCTCGGTGGATGCCTGAAAATGAGGCTGTCTGCAATACTCTTTTATACCTTCCATAAAATATAAGCCAAGTGCACACAGCAACTTGCACCCCTTCTCTTGTGATGCCACGTCTGTCTCTGCTGTCTAACAGAATGCAGTACTCGACTCTTGTTCTGTTTCACTTGTGTGAAACAGAACATCGGGGGCTGTTGTAACCCAGCACAGTTTAGAGTTGTACTGAAGGCAAGTAAAGGAAGACCTTCTGCTCCTCATCCAAGCTCCAATAGGTGTACTATTGTAGTACCATCAAATATAAACAACTCTCTTCTCTGCCCTCAACCAGAGTAAGTAAAATTGACCAAGCCTTCAGCCAGTCAACTACACTGAAAATGCACTTGGATTTGCCACTGACTGGGACTATAATGAAAGGGGCAAGAAATACCCAAAAAACATAAAGATATCATCTCTGGTCTCAAGGCATTTATGAAGGGTCTGAACATCAGAATGGGTGGGTAAAAGGAAATGTTTTAATGTTTTTTGACATGTATTGCCAGGTTGCTTTCCAAAATAGTTGGTATAATGGTCCTTTTAAAAGCTACATTACTTAACACACACTAGGTGGTATAGGACCCAAACCTCAGATACCACCTGGGAATTCAAGGAACCGAAAAAGTCACCTTTACTATCTAGTAAGGAGACTTTGATTGATTCTAGTGGTGTTGATTCTAGCAAGGGAGCAGGCTAGGCCACTGTTCCACTGTCCCCACCCTATGGTGCAGGTGGCAGACCAGGGCAGACTGGATGTACACCCCTAATAGCAGGGGTTTCCAGTATTTAATAGTGAGGAGACACTTGTTTCTCATGATCTACCATGGAGGAGCTAATGACAGCAAAATCCTGCTGGAAGCCCATGATGGGGAGGGGCTCATGGTCCCTTTAATGACAGTCTAGACTCTTCAGATTTCAGCTCATCCAACCTCCCTTCCCCTTCCCTAACAAAAATGCCTGCTGGATGTAAGGGGAGGGCACCAGAAGAAAAGCATCCAGGAAAAAAAATGTCCTGGGTGGAGAAGGGCCTGAACTGGGTCTCATTAGTTTGGAGAAGAGCACGATTAGAGCAGAAAAGCCATGTTCAAATATTTGCACACATTACAAAGCAGCAATAAACTTGAATGTGTTTCAGGAGGTGGAACCAGGACAAAGGGTAGAAGGGACTGGGAGGCAGATTTTAGCAGAACTTCCTAATCTACAGCATCCAACAATTAAGTTGTACCATGAAGATGTTTGTTGCAATAGCTGCAGGGATAGAATCTATGCAAAAAAAAAGAGTTGCCACGGTTAAATGATGTCTGGTAAACCATATGCCCCACTTGGGCCCAAAGAGCAATTGAAGTGGGCAAGCATCTGTGGGCACAGGGTGGGGTGGGGCAGCTCTGGCAACTCTGTTTACCCCACTATGATCACTAGCGGAACTTCTGCCCTGATTTCCCATCCCTACAGCTGAGGTCCTGTACCCATCAACTGCATGCTCAGCTCTGTAGAACCCACCCTGTTCCTGGCCTAAAACTTTGACATACATGTGAGTCACCCAAGGATCTTTTAAAGTGCAGATTATGATTCATGGGAAGTGGGGGAAGGGTTTTAGAATATGCATTTCAAACAGCGCCCAGGTGATGTTGATGCTGCTGGTCTGCAAAGCTCACTTTGACTAGCAAGGCTCTGAGCTCTAGACCAGCACTGTTCACTAGAATGTTCTGCAGTGATATAAATGTTCTCTGTGCTGCCCTATATGGTAGTGTAGAGGAGGCAAAATTTTACTTCTACCCTTTCAGGATTTTTCAGCGGGGCCTGAGAATTAGATTGACATAAGACAGGTCAACAGGAGAAAAGCATACAAATTTACTTAATATGAGTTTTACATGGCACAGGAGCCTTCATAAGAAAATGAAGTCCCAAAGATGCAGTTAGAGATGAACACCTATACTGAATTAGATAAACAGTAGTAAATTATGAAAACATGACAAGGTAAAGGGGCTGGGCTAGGGTAGTTAACCGGGTGGAGAAGTAGCTAGGTGGATAAGGACTAGCCTAACAAGGCTTGTTTGTACAGATCCACCAACACCACCACCACCACCACCACCACCACCCCCGCCCTCCTCAATATCCTGTCCTTGATGATAAGAATGTTACTTTCCTACTTGTATAGGGAGGACACCTTTCACATGGAAATTTCATTTCCTGCTTTTAAGAAACAGAAGAAAGGTCAGAGTGATTGTCTTGCATCTGCCATTTTGCAAGTGCCTTTATCTCAAAATAGTGAATATACCAGAGCGATGTATTTTTAACTCCTTCAGTTAAAAGTATATTTTAAGTAAAATGTGGACTTAAAATGACTAGTATGACCATGGAACAAAATTCTTAATTTAAGTTTAATTAATTTAAATGCAAAATTAAATAGCCACATGTGGCTAGTGGTTGTCATACTGGACAGCTCAGGGTCATCAAGTCAGTGTTTGAACATCTGGACAGCCTAGCATGGTTCCACTCTGGCCTTGCCCTCACACTAAACTTGTCTTCATGGACCTCAATGTGTTGTGAAGTCCCCAAGGGTGACATTTCCCATTGGTTCAGTCCACATCAAAGATGATTCTCAGGCACTGTCTGATGCTTTATTCAAGCTACTCTCTTACAAGACTAACAGAACAGCAGGAGTGTGCAGATGTCATGGGTGGGTTATAGTCAGGAGGTCATACAACCAGCTGACTGGGAGGGTCTCCATATTGAGACAACTCTCTAAGTTTGGGGAGTCTTTCCCCTTCCCTACACCTGTGTGCTGTCTGGTTCAATTATCAGAAATTTCTTTTCTTTTCTTTTTTTTTTTTCCTTTTTGTCTTTTTTCGTGACCGGCAACGGATCGCAACCCTCAGTGTCGCGCCCGTACCGGACCGGGACCGGCCACGGGATCGCAACCCTCGGTGTTGCTCCCGCCCCTCGCTCAGCCAGTGAGCGGCCGGTCTGTATGTGGGATCCGAACCCTCGGCGGGAGCGCCACCATGCTTCCCAAGCGGCGCACTACAGCAGTGCGCCACCGGGCCGGCCCACACTTGCAACTTTTTATAAATTTAAAACTATTCTAAAATAAAAAAGTTTATTGAATGTTTTAAAAGGGGGATTTCTTTTTAAAAAAGTAGTAAATTACAAGGAAAAGACTAACAAATTTGACTATATTACAATGGATAATACCTGTTATAAAAAGACACCAACAAAATAGTGGAGACAAGATAAAAAGTGGAACAAGATATTCGCCACATGGATAACCAACAAAGGCTCAGTATCAAAGGTAAAGAGCAACTATGAGTCAATAAGAAAAATATAATAAACTACCACATAAAAAGTGAGCAGATTTGAGTAAACATTTCACGGTAAAGGAAAAACAAATGGTCCATAAACATATGTGGGGGGAAAGTCCAATCTTATTAGTAACCAGGGAAATGCAAATTAAACCACAATAAAATACTAC
>NW_007748179.1:10693-12010 GCF_000696425.1 Galeopterus variegatus
TTTTTTTTTTTGGTTAATAACAGAAGAACTAACTCAATTTATATAATGATGGGTCTAATTAATGTCAGACGGTAAGAATTCACTCACATCTTCAAGTAACATACACAGATTAAATGAATACAACATTGTATGTGTTTGCAGATTGAAAATTACATTCTAAAAAGTTTGTATTTAATGCAAACTGAATGTCCCAGAGAAAACTTTGTATTAAAGAGCTCAGAAAGTTTCTTGATGTTGTATTAGGGAACATGATCAACAGAACTTATATAAATTTAAATTTAAGCACAATCTATCCCCCACTGACAGTTCTTTTTGGTCTCTGGGACTCTGATGTCACTAAAATGCAAATAATATTTTCCAACCCTTCTCCCTTATCTTACTGAAAACTGCAATTATTTAACATAACCATTGAGACTCATAGTTTATTTTTATTTTAACCATCCAAGGCTAATTCATTTGGGTTTATAATTTTTATTTCCACAGGCACCTGAAAGAAAAACTTTTACAGAACGGCACTTTGACGTCACCCTTGGCTTGAACATAAAAAGAATTTGCGCAAAGCTCCACATCATAGGAGTTTTCACATGCCATTCAGCAGAACTCTGTTCCCAGGGATGCTACATGGGCCACCACAGGAGGGACAAGAGCCACAGGGAAGGGACCAAGAGCCTGGGCTCTGAGCCCCAGTCGCAGTTCAACCAGGCAGCTCGGCTCTACTCTAGTTTGCTCATTTAAGTTCTTTGAAAGATTGTTTGATAAAATTTATCTGCTGCTAAAACAGTGTGGAAATCACTATGCTACTGAGTAGATGGAAGGACTATTTATCATTGAGGGCCTCAGTCACAACAGTACACACTGGGCCCTCTATGTGGCTCCCCAGGAGATCTTTTCCTCAAACCTCACTAACACAAAAAAATGGTGCCTCTCCTGAGTAGCTGGTGTGTTTTTACCATAGGGGCACAGGGGGTCTTGTAACAGATTGTGTTTCTTTGTTTGCTTTGACAGCTAGGCAGCTCAGAGCCAAATTTATAGCCCATTAACTTGTAACATGTAGAACCTTATGCTGTCATTTCCTTGTCTCTACTTTATCTGTGGCTTCATTTTAATCCCTTATGTTTTCTCTTTTTCTTCACTCTGATTTCACTACCTCCTTAAGATCTCTCTCTTTTTAATCCTATGAGTAGAAGGGAGAAAGAGACCTTTAGACAGGACAGAAGCTCCATTTATCTAAACTTTTATCCCCTATTACTATGTATCCTCTGTGGGTCAGCCTAGAACCTTCTAGTTCCAGTCCTTCAAGTCCATCTGAATCTAGAC
>NW_007748180.1:0-220 GCF_000696425.1 Galeopterus variegatus
AAACAATACAACAGCACTTTGAAAAGATTATACATCATTATCAAGTGGGATTCATTCCAGGAATGCAAGGATGGTTCAACATATGCAAATCAATAAATGTGGTACGCCACATCAACAAAATCAAAACCCAAAACCCTATGATCATCTAGTTAGATGTAGAAAAAGCATTTGGAAAAATTCAACATCCCTTATGATAAAGATCCTCAGCAAATTAGGTATA
>NW_007748180.1:5795-6051 GCF_000696425.1 Galeopterus variegatus
ACTTTAGAGAAAAATTAATACCAATTCTTTTCAAACCATTCCAAAAATTGAAACAGAGGACACTCTCCCAAACTCATTCTATGAGGCTAGCATCACCCTGATACCAAAATCAGACAAATATACAACAAGAAAGGAAAACTACACATCAATATCCTTGATGAGCATAGATGCAAAAATCTTCAACAAAATATTAGCAAACAATACAACAGCACTTTGAAAAGATTATACATCATTATCAAGTGGGATTCATTCCAGG
>NW_007748180.1:11455-12010 GCF_000696425.1 Galeopterus variegatus
ATAGAACTAGGAAAACAAAAACAATCCAACCCCAAAATCAGTATATGGAAAGAAATAATTAATATCAGAGAACTAAATGAAAGAGAACAAAAAAGGATTCAAAAGTTCAATGATATATATTGTTTTTTTGAGGAGATACACAAGATAGATAAACCATTACTTACTAGACTAACTAAAAAGAGAAGACAGAAGACCCACATAACAAAAATCAAAAATAAAAAAGGAGACATTACAACCAATGCCACAGAAATATAAAGAATCATTAGAGACTATTATGGTCAACTATATACCGACAAATTTGAAAACCTGCAGGAAAAGGATAGATTTATGGACACATACAATCTACTAAAATTGAACCATAAGAAATAGAAAACCTGAACAGACCAATAATGAGCAATGAGATTGAAGCAGTAATCAGCAGTCTCCCAACAAAGAAAAGCCCAAGACTGGATGGCTTCATTGTTGTATTATACCAAACCTTTAGAGAAAAATTAATTCTTTTCAAACCATTCCAAAAATTGAAACAGAGGACACTCTCCCAAACTCATTCTATGA
>NW_007748181.1:0-243 GCF_000696425.1 Galeopterus variegatus
CCAAAGGTTGTAGGAACTCTGTCACAGGAACTAGAGACAAAGACCTCGGTATCAATGGGGATTCGTTCCAGGACCCCCATGGATACCAAAATATGTGGATCCTAAAGTCCTAATAATAATAAATTCCCTGATATAAAATGACATAGTATTTGCCTATAACTTACACACATCCTCCCATATAGTTTAAGTCATCTCTAAATTATTGATACAATGTAAAAGGTTATGCAAATAGTTGTTATACTA
>NW_007748181.1:5823-6185 GCF_000696425.1 Galeopterus variegatus
GGTGGGTTGGGCCGAAAGTCCCAATCCTCAAATCCTCTTATCACTTGGTCTTTCTAGTAATCAGCCCCCCAGTCCTGGGCTACTAGGGGCCCCACCCTAAGTCCCTTCATTAGCATATATTCAGGTGTTGTGATAGGGGTTCATTGTGGATAACAAAAGACACTCCTAACATTCAGGAAATTCCAAAGGTTGTAGGAACTCTGTGACAGGAGCTTGAGACAAAGACCTTGGTATCAGTGGGGATTCGTTCCAGGACCCTCATGGATACCAAAATACGTGGATCCTAAAGTCCTAATAATAATAATAATAAATCCCCTGATATAAAATGACATAGTATTTGCCTATAACTTACACACATCCTC
>NW_007748181.1:11789-12010 GCF_000696425.1 Galeopterus variegatus
CGCAGCACCTCCACAAATTCAGCAACCCAGCAGCCCATCAAATCTTGTTTTTATAGAGCTTGATCTCCAGCCCTCCTACCCCACCTTTCCTGGAGGTTGGTGGGTTGGGCCGAAAGTCAAGTCCCAACCCTCAAATCCTCTTATCACTTGGTCTTTCTCATAATCAGCCCCCCAGTCCTGGGCTACTAGGGGCCCCACCCTAAGTCACTTCATTAGCATAT
>NW_007748181.1:17739-17943 GCF_000696425.1 Galeopterus variegatus
TTCTTTGCCCTGACTCAGCTGAAAGCAATAAGATGAATTGTCTGTCTGTTCCACACAAATAGAAGGAATATAGACAGTGGGAACACGGTTGGAGTGTAGTGGGTTGAATTGTGTCCCCCCAAACTCCCTGAAGCTTGAATTGTGTTCCTCAAGCTTTATTTATTACAAACCTAGCGCCCACTGTGACTGTTACGAGGGTGGGAA
>NW_007748182.1:0-507 GCF_000696425.1 Galeopterus variegatus
TGAGAGGAGGCTGAGGCTGAGTATGCAGAGACCACCGAGGAGGCAGAACCTTCTGTAGCCCAACAGGAAGCTGAGGCTGAGCATGAATAGACCACCGAGGACGCAGAACCTTCTGCAGCCTGACAGGAGGCTGAGGGTGAGCATGCAGAGACCACCTAGGATGCAGATCCTTCAGCGGCCCAGCAAGAGTCTGCGGCAGAGTATGAACAGACCACCGAGGAGGCTGAACCTTCTACAGCCCAACAGGAGGCTGAGGCTGAGCATGAATACCCGCCGAAAGGCAGAACTTTGTGCAGTGCAGCAAGAGGCTGCGGCTGAGGAGGAATAGTCCACCGAGGAGGCAGAAACTTCTGCAGATCAACAGGAGGGTAAGGCTGAGCATGAACAGACCACCGAGGAGGCAGAACATTCTGCAGTCCAGTAAGAGCTTGAGGCTGAGCATGCAGAGACCACCGAGGAGGGAGAACCTTTTGCAGACCGACAGGAGGCTGAGGCTGAGCATGACCA
>NW_007748182.1:5804-6144 GCF_000696425.1 Galeopterus variegatus
ACGGGAAGATGAGGCTGAGCATGAACAGACCACAGAGGAGGCAGAATCTTCTTCAGCCCAATAGGAGTGTGCGGTTGAGCATGAACAGACCACCGTGGAAGCAGAACCTTTTGCAGACCGACAGGAAGCTGAGGCTGAGCATGAACAGACCACTGAGGAGGCAGAACCTTGTGCAGTGCAGCAGGAGGCTGAGGCTGAGCATGAACAGACCACGGAGGAGGCAGAACTTTCTGCAGACCCACAGGAGGCTGAGGCTGAGAATGAACAGACCACCGAGTTGGCAGAACATTCTGTACCCCGACAGGAGGCTGCGGCTGAGCATGAACAGACCACCGAGGAG
>NW_007748182.1:11770-12009 GCF_000696425.1 Galeopterus variegatus
AGCATCAACAGACAACCGAGGAGGCAGAATCTTCTGCATACCGACGGGAAGATGAGGCTGAACATGAACAGACCACAGACGAGGCAGAACCTTCTGGAGACCGACAGGAGGCTGAGGATGAGCATGAACAGCCCACCGAGAAGGCAGCACTTTCTGGAGCCCAAGGGGAGGCTGAGGTTGAGCATGAACAGAGCACCGAGGAGAAAGAACCTTCTGTAGCCCGACAGGAGCCTGAGGCT
>NW_007748183.1:0-12009 GCF_000696425.1 Galeopterus variegatus
TTGGTTTTGCAATGCTGTTTTTCCTTGTATCTGATATATCACTTGAATGCTGACAAACCTGCTGAAAAAGAAAAAAAAAAAACATGAAGGTCTAAGTAACCAGTGGCCCCTGCAATCATTATAGATGTCTGGTGGGTATTTCAGAATCCTTTAATTGAAAACAAATTATGTAAATCCATTTAAGTGTTATGAAAATTTACAACAATAACTGTAAAGAATGAAGAACTAGACACATCAGCACAGTTGAAAGTTAACTTCTGAGACATTAAAAGATGTTCCTAGGTCTGTAACTTCTTGTTATTTGTCCAGGAAATTTATTTTCGAGACAATTACCTCTATGGGGAACACCCAGGGCTGAAGGGAACAATTTTACAGAATCTTCCTGTTATTGAGTCAGCACTGCTAGCTATTAAATAACAGGTGGCAGGCTGTGATTTATCTGTGCAAGTTGCACTGTGCAGTCATCCTATGGAGGCCCTGGCCCTCGGGAAAGGTAGGTGAAGATGGTACATCAATTACCAAAAAACTAAAGTATCTTGCTTCTTTTCTTAGTCTAAATGTGCTTATCTATTAAGCTATGAAAAATATAATCCATGAGCCAAAATCCAAAATCATCAGTGTACACTCCCTATACAAATACCAGTGCTTTGGGTATTATAAACACATGCTGAATAGACTACATTTCTAGGCAGTCTTATACTGCCTCCAACCAGGGAGCATTTGAAATCATGTAGGAATATTTCTACTTGTTGCGGATAACACTAGGATTTGTGGAGAGAAGATCAGGAACATAACACATATGACAGTTTAGCACGATGAGGGATTGCTCAGCACAAATGCCCTGAGTGTCACTGTTGAGAAAAGGTACCTGAAGAATCACCACTCTGAGGAAAGAAACAATGATTCAACCGAGGTCTTCATGGACTAAATGGGCCCTATCTCACTTTTATGGCATGAGGATTCATTCTATCCTGTAGCTAGGAACACAATGTCTTAGGGCAAAGTAAAATAAAACAAAGCCAGTTAATTAGTAGACTCCCAAGAGATTTCATTGGCCACCAGACATACTTCATGCTATAGGAGTCAAGAAACACCCTAGACCAAACTTAGACAGAAAGGGATTTCTAAAACTTATAGAAGGTTCAAATGCATAAGTGCCCAATACTCTTTCCTCCAATTCTATGCTGCCTCTCTCAATATGACTTGGAAAAGACAGAAATGACAAGGGCACATTATAAGAAAAGCTTGCAGTCTTCATTCTTTGTACTGAGGAGCTCCCTCTTTCTTTCTGCGGTTAGCTTTTGGCATTCGATGACATCTGAAGTCAAGTATTCATTCATAAAAACTGAAGTATCAGGATGTTTTTAGATATTTTACAGTTGCTTTGTTGTTCAGAGTCATAAGGGAATGAACAAAAGGTGGAAGATTTGAAGTATGCTGTTTGAGTTATTCTTTTTATTTCCTATTAATATTCAATAAGTGTGAATGATTATTGGTATTAAAATTAACACTCACTAAGTGCTCCAAGTTCTAGCAATATGGCCCCTCTCTCTTGACCCTGCCATTGTACTGTGCTTGGACTCTAGACCCAATTTTACTGGTCTTGCTGTGGACTAGTCTTTTATTTTTCCTTTTATCTTTAGTTCAATAGACCCATTTCAGAAATTTCGAATGAAATTTACCAAGAAAGCAAAGGTATAGATTTCTGAGTCTAAGAAGCCAAATATCACGTTGTGCTTGATTCAGTTTACCAGGCACAGAGACTGTCATTAGTTTGCTCAGTATTTCTAAGGAAACCCACGTCTGAAACAATTGTGTGGCTTCATGATTAGAGCTCATGTTATCTCAGTCTCTCAAACATCATTCATGGAGATTTATCTTGACAAATAATGATATGGGATTCAAGCAGGATCTCTCTAAAATTAAATAGGCTTGGAGAAAGGTCTTATGGTTCAATGCCGACACCCTGTTCCTAAAGAAAAGATTTGTGTAAATTCTTGAGATTGTTGCAAGATTAGCCAAAGTATGAAGTCACTGCATATTTTACATGTAGACTCTCATTTTTTGCTTGTGTTCTATAATCTGTAGCCAATAGTTGTAACTTCTTTATTTCACCCACCAATGAAAACAGAACAACTCTGGTATGGGAGTCCCCCTCCCTTTTTCATACTTTCCTATAAATCTTTCTAGCTTGTAATAGGCTTCAGAGTACAGAGCACTTTCCAACTTTGCTGGCTTGTGTTTCCTGGGTTGATCTTCATGTTTGGCTCTCAATAAACTGTCATAAATTTTTTTTTGCCTTGATAGCCTTAATTTCAGTCATCAGTTTCTACTGTAAATAGCAGAGCTGCTGCCATATAGAATTCTTGAGAACTTTCTTCCCTTTTGAATGATTCTTGGCCACTTACCATTTTAAATGAGAATGGTCCATCCAAAATGAGGTCACTTCATCCTGGAACTCAATTTATCCTAAACTGTAGGCATCTCAGTTTCCCCTTTTGAAATTTCTGAGTACAAGAAAGTGTTAACCCTAATTTTAATATATTTTGGTATTATAAAACAGTCAGAGATTCACAATTCAAAGAAAAACACATCTCATAAGTTTTCATTATAACTTTCTCAGCAAATAGTCAAGTGCATTTAAAAATACATCTGTTACATTAGAATTCAGCTTCCTGTTTGACACTATTAGCGATGATGAATTCAGTACCATGTAGATACTTCCTCAGTACTTTTCTCCATCTGGATATTATACCCAAACTATTGAAATCTTTCTTAGAAAAGGCACGTGGCCAATAGAACCTAAGTAAGTTCTTAGTTTGTCTCTGAAATGCTTCTACCTTACACATGATATATTGAATGCGAATGATGTATACATTTGAAGCCGAATACAAATTCTGACCCTTCTTTTTTATAAAAAGGAAACAGAAATATTTGGTGAAACTCCTCTACTGTTTTCCTGTGACAGTTTGTGTTTGAGCATTTGTGTCTCCTAAAAACGCTGTTCTGGAACAGTCCCACACATTCTGAATCTGCTCTTGCCTATTGTACCACTTTGGTTTTGCTCCAATTTCAAATTTCTAGTACTTCAAAAAATATATTTTGGGACTTCTAAATGTGAAGGCCAATTTTGTTACATTCAAGATGGACTAGTTCATGCTATAGTAAAGACTCCCAAATCTTAGAGTGGCTGAACACAAAAGATTTCTTTCTTACTCTTACTCTAGGTACAGTATGAGACGATGGATCTCTGCTCTTTGTAGATACAGGCTGACATAGGCTTCATCTAGCTGCACTTCTTGGAGGGGGATGCAGGCAATCTGTGGCACTTCTGCTCACATTTCATTGGCCAAAGTAAGGCCATAGCTAACTTCAAAAGGGGTGTGAAAGTACAATGCTGTGTGAACCCAGAAACAGGAGGATGAGGATGTGCGTGAAGAGTCCTATTGGCCAACTCCCCACAGAATACTCCACCTCCCCAGTCCAGCTCTCAGTATTCTGATGCATCAGAATAATCATGGTAGCACTTTCCTGTTTCTGTTTCTGTCGAGTCCCATCACACAGGAAGGAAAATGAGAACTAAAAAGCACGTGTATTAAGACTCATTTATAGACTCAGTATAAATGTTAAGTATATTATCTCAATGAAAGAGTAAATGTTAAATTTCTATATCACTCAGAGTTCAATTTTTTATTAGTTCCTATTTATAGGCCTAGGTTAAAAAGAAAGTATATCCATAATTCTATCCAAGACATTATGGTAACTAGAAAAAACATCCCTTTTTCATGTTCTTTTTATACCCTTCCAGGAATCTTTTCTATCCCAAACTCTTTATAATAATTCTCTGCAATCATGTAGTTAATGACTTCTTCCAATACCTCCCACCTCTACTTCCAAAGTCAACTGGTGCTGGTTATACTTAGAACTTTTTACATTATCTACATTTAGTGCATCTCCCAAGCTGAATGCCATCCTTTCTCTTACCCAACTTATCTCAGCTATTTCCACATAGTGCCACTTTTCTATGCTAAATACAGCTCCTCTGAGGAGAAAGAAACTAGTTGTTGCAACTCCCATATGGAAGGTGCAAAGACGGTTAGAAACTGCTGTCTCCTGCTGCAGGCTACAAGTACTTCACGGGGTCTGACGAGTTTGTTTGACAATCTCACAGCAGGAATCGCTGTGGGCAAAGGAGGAAAGTGAAATAACAAGGAGATTGGATGTCAAACTCTTTTTGTATAAGATCTCCTAATAAGAATATTTTCTGTCTCATGTGGAAGACTCAAAAATTGTCTGACCCATACCTTCGACAGCCTTGGAATATGGCCTTCTCTTCCAGTTACCATATCTCATCAATTTCTTTTACAGAAAGTCACTTTCTTGTCATCCCAGTCTGGTGTGTCAGCAATCGCCTGTGGATTATTGCCACAGCCTTTAAACTACTTTCCTCTTTTCCAGGTTGCCCCTCATCCAGTGCATCCTGCTGACAAGAAATAACTTGCTTAAACACCTGTGACAGGGTAATTATTGAGATGTTAATTTTACCTTATTCTTCTTGATAGTGAAGAAGGGAATTAATTAGAGGTAGATTTGATGCTCAGCCCCACAGCCTGTTGTTCTGATCCTGGGCTATTAGGTCGGCAATGATTTCTGTAAAGTAGGGCCATAAGCAGAAATTTGGAGAGATCACAGCACATTCTTCCATATTCAGGTTTTTGTGAGAATAAACTAATTGAGGGAGGTTAATACTTAGGATGAAGAAAGCAGAACTGGCTCTATAAATGAAGAGGCATAGTTTCAGCAATAATTGAGGAGACACAGGTTCTGGAGTGATAGGGAAATGTTCTCCACTTCGACAAGGTGCCCCACATAGCAAAAGGATCATAAGAGGATAACAGATCTTCATCAAGGTGACAAAACACAAAAAAAGCTATGGCGTTGGAGCCACAGACAAAGAGCATGTCTTCATACTTGGAACAAGAACAATGTGGCAGACTGCTTTAAAAGGACCACACAGGCCTGAATTAGAGCATATCAGGAAAAATGACTGGACTAAATTTCTCACTGTTAAACTTTTACATGAATTGCAGGGAGAGTGAGGCTCTTCCTCCCCTCAAAATAAATTTGACTGCGATAGTATTTATTGCCACCTCTGGTAGATAGAGGTCAAGCCTGATTTATCTGATTTGGAACATAAAATTGAGGGAAATTTTCCTCATTTGAATGATGTACTCTAAATTCAAAGCCACGATATTCCATTTTACTTTCCGGCTAAGAAATCATGGGCTCAGATTAGTTGCTGTGTTAAATCTAAGCCCCATAGGATGGTATTCAGAGACCTCTATAGCTGGTCCCTACTTCAGCTATCAAAATTTATTTCATCCTCCTTCCAAACACTCATTCTCTGCTCTAATTTGCCTTACATCTTTATTTTAGCCCCGTGGGCCACTAATTGCTCATTTCTTAAACTCTGAAAGTATTTCATCCTCATGCAACTCTACTATATAAAATAAGACACTTTATTTACACAGCCTAAAATTATTTGTAGTTACTTCATTACAGTTAGAGTTGTTGATGAGACTAAAAACTCCCCTGGGGCAAGAATCATATTTTATATTTCTATTACTTTCATAGAGTCTAGCAAGGGACTTAACACAAAATAAATAGATACTGCTTAATCGTTTACATTATATGTAAATGCTTCTCATGGAGGAGTAGTGTCTGGGAGAGAGCATGCTGTACAGGAGAATTAGCTGACATAACAAAAGTTATTATGATAGAGAAATACAAAAGACAGTTGATTGGTTGTTTCATCCACAGAACATGATCTGGAGGACATGAGAATTGGATCAACTAAATTCACCTTCTACTTTAGCTCTGTCACGTACAGTTGCTCCCTGGGTGGTGAACATTGTTATTCTTGTCCCGAGAAGGACAGAAACTCAACAAAAAGGGTCAGATATATAAATCCCCTAATGGTAAGACCAAAAGCATCAGGTTTTGAGCTCATATTTGCTCTTTGTGCTCCTTAATAATTACTAAATTAAGCAAAGTAAAGTCTTAAGGATATAATTAGGGGCACTATAGAAAGGAAAAGACCAGAGATAACTGCAATAAATTATTTGGCCACGTGTTTCATTTGGGTAAAGACAATAGGTATACAAGTCTCCTTTATACTGCAAATGCTAAACCAGAGAATTATTATTGTTCACTGATGTAATTTTCATGTGGGATAGTACTAAGGACATCTGTAGCCTAGTAACTGAGTAGACTGAGAATATCTAGCAATGTGAACAGCTTTAATAATCACCTTTTAAATATGCCCTGAAAAACAGAACCAGAAATCTCAGCATTTCAAAAGACAGAAACATTTAAAAGATGAAACTTGGTAAGTTATTGTCTTGATGCTATAATTCAATCTTCATTAAAACGCAGAAAATAAAAAAATCAGTATTACTTTTGTATCTGCTTTTGTCATGTCCGCTGTATCATAGGAATTCTGTGAAAACGACTAACTCTCATGGGTCTCCCATTTTCTGCTAACCTTTCTTGTTATGAAAGGCATAAGACAAGAACAGTCATTGATTGGGGAATTGAAGTTCTCCCATAAAAGATGAGTATGTCGACAGAAATACCGTCAGTTCCCCAGCATGCAGGTCAAATATTCCTTAATCTTACCTCTGTCAAGGGATTGCATGACCACCCTCAGACAAGGACAGCCAATATTACCTGCACCAGGAATCAGACCTGTTGAAAATGTGTGGAAAAGGGACAGAGTGAACTAAAGACCAGCAGTGCCTCCCGCAGACACACAAAATCATGTCTCGCTTTGTCTAAAACACCAAAAGAACTATATTTTCAATTTTACTCTCTGACATTTACCACAGGGAAAAAGATACATAAGTAATGAGGCAAAAGGGCATTTCAAGCCAGGTGTGTATTTTCCCAGCACATTAAGAAATGAGCCTCACAAAAATTGCACTGTGAATTCAAAGTTAAAAATGAATTAAATGAGTATCCTTCACAGTTGTCATAGCATCCTCAACAAATTCAAGAATTCTCAATCTATACATGAGGTTCATCTGTTTTTATGCCTTGTTCTAACAATATTATCCGTTTGTTTTCACTGTATTAAGCCGCACATTATTTCAGGTTGGTATGTAAACACTGGCATCTGTGTCTGTCGCCTCTAACTATGTTATTTTCCTTAATAACAGCAGCTGCCATTATTCTCAACTGCCGGATATTTGCTAGGCACGGTGTTAGTACTGTATGTGCATTCTATCGCTTAATCTTGAACAAAACCCTTATGCAACCCATATTCTCAACATTATTTTACTAAGGTGAATAGGTTCAGTGAGGTCACGCAGTTTGTCAAGCGGTGGAGCTAACTTCCTGAGCACAAAATCAAATCTTTCTTTCCATCCTTCCCTTGAGAGACCAACATAGTGTTCAGCCTCCTCTGAGTTCTCAGAAAATACATTAACTGACTTCGTTTGTGTGCACACATGTACACATGGACAAAACAACTGGTTGAAGCATAACCAATGTGGCTGTGAGTGGATAATAGATAAACCGTCAGGCTAGCCACTTTGTTCTAAAGTCACACACACAGGCACATACATACTTGGACTGCGTAGTTTGGCCTTAAGCATGCCGAGTCTGATTCTTGATCATGCAGTATGTATTAAAGTTTGTTTTATTTTGTTGTTGTTGTTGTTTGTAGTTGTGTAGTCACCTGTTTATAATACCCAGGAGGGTATATGAATCCAAACTGTGTCAGATTCTGATCCAACATCCAGGAATGTTGCTTGATATTGAAAAGATGTTTAATTTCGTGGCTTGTAAAGTCCAAAACACTGACTCTCCTCTTGGGATTTTCTTGTCTTGCGGTAGTTGGTATGCCAATGAAAACTGCTATTTACAGTTGAAAGGCCCTTTATAATCCAGTATGGTTCCAAGAGCTTAGACTTTCCTAATGCTGTTACATATTTTTAAAAAAAATGCTCTCCAGCACCTGTATGAGGTGTTTAAAATGTCATAAATGTCATTACCACCTGTAATTTTATGGAGAATCCAATTACCACAGCTAAAGAGTCGGACTGGTGTGGAGGATTTGTACATGTTGACCATTTTGGCCATAAAAATTATAACAGGAGGAACACACATGATGGGTGGTTGTGTGCATCTCGTATAAAGCTCTGGAGAGCAATTAGGACATAAAAAGTAATGTAAAATAATAAGAATAAATGAGTTTCACCGAAGTAATGGCATTTCACAAGTTTTAGTTTGTAGTTTCTTCCATTCCATAAAAGTAGGAGAAAGTTATCTTCATTTGAAAACAATTCATATGACAGATTAAACAAAAGAAATATAATAACATAATAATATAGATGTATTATAGTTTTTCGTGTACATTGTGCAGACTTGGTTCATGCTGCATAACAAAGTGTGAGAATCCTCCACATACACTAAGAAGTTTCTAGGATTAGAGGGGTTGTTCGGACCTATATGCATTTTGGTATCAATAAAACAAAATCAAGCAAACCCCTTGTGACATTCACCATAGCAGTTACATGAGTTACTCTAAATTATGATCCTTTTTCTTATAGATGGAGGAGTGATAAATGCCGAGCTGTCTGCCAGCCTATTATACGGTCGGTAGCAGTGAAAGGAATGGAAAATGACAGGAATAAATAACATAATCTGATCAGTTAGTGGCACACAAAGATTTCTAGTGCTCTGCTTTGTGTGACAATCCCTGGTCTCCCGGGAGCCACCTTAGAAAGATTGACTGTTGCCACAGATAATTTCAATTGTGTGAAGGACAGAACATATTAGTTTTTTTAGATACTAGTTAGATTTCTTCTGTACTGCTTGCCATATGAAGTAAATAGAATCTATATCAGAGCTTCTCGATGAAAACTAAATTACCACACCGCATGGGAAAAAAATAGACAAGTTTCCTAATTGAATAATAACTTGTTCATGAATAGAGTTTGTGACTATTAATTTCTTTCTAAAATATCTGCAAATATCTACAAGCCCATAGGAAAAAGATACATGATAAATGCTCTTTGCTGAATTTTTATATGTACATTGTATGAGAATATACATAATGGTACAACTTGTTTCATGAATAATTCCTGGTCTAGACACAGGCAATAATCTGACTTTTCAGAAAATTAAAATAAGTAGTAGATATTAAATAACACATGGTATTACACTGTTTAATTTAAATGCCAGTTGGCTTATTATTGTAAATTTCTGTTTTTTAAATTAATTATTATTTTTTAAAAAACGGCCTTATTGATATTTTTAAGCATCACCACAGTAAAGATTCCAGATATATGTATCACCTCTGAAAGTTTCCTCAAAGCCTTTGTTTGATTCTCCCTTTGTCAAGTGCTGTGGAGACTCACTGTCATTAAAACTCTCTCCTCTCTTTTTCTCATGATGTGACCTTCTCTTAGCGCTCCTCTGACTTCCAGCCCTACTATTCAGTCTTTTATGCCCTCTTCTTTCTCAGAAATGTCCCTGGCCAATTTCATATACCTTTATGGTTTTTACTTCCAGGCATATACTATTAGCTTTTGCATACATGTCTCTAGCTGAGTCTCAAGGCACGCCATAAAAATATTTGTAACTGCTATTGGACAGATCCTTCTGATTTTCCAGACCCAGATAAAAACAACAATGCTAAACTAATAGTCTCTCTTTTCCATACTTGATCTTCCTCTTCATCCACTTCTTGATTCTTGGTATCACCATGTATCCAAAACTATAAGCTAGACTCCATCCTTTCCCTCCCTTTTCCTTTCATCCAATTTCAGTTTCTGCCATATATATTGAATCTTTCTTTATGTCCCATTACTACTGCCTGGCTTCTGGTGCCCAGAAGTTTCCTAAAGCTTTGCTGTGGTCTCCTAACTCATTTTCTTACCTCCAAGTTTGACTCATCTCTTTAACTTATTCTCCAGCCTTCTGTAGCTCTTCATGCCACTTTTCTGCCTAAAACCCTTTAATGACCCTCCATCTTACATAAGGTAAAAGCCAAACTTGTTAGTAAAGCTCAACATGGCTACTCCCTTTCTTTCTCAATCCATAATCTCCTATCTTTCTGAATATTGAGATATCACCTCACTCCATTTGGCTGGGTATAATCAAAAAGATTGAGAATAACAAATGCTGGCAAGGATGTGGTAAGAGGGGAACTATCTCACACTGTTGGTAGGACCGTAAATTAGTACAACCACTATGGAAAACAGTATGGCAGTTTCTCAGACAACTAAAGATACATCTACCATACAAGCCAGCAATCCCACTTCTAGATATATACCCAAAGGAATATAAATCATCATGTCAAAGGGATACCTGCACTCCCATGGTCACTGCAGCTCTGTTTACAATGGCCAAGATATGGAACCAATCGAAATGCCCATTGACAGATGACTGGATAAGGAAAATGGGGTATATATGCACTATGGAATACTACTTTGCCATAAAAAGAATGAAATTCTGCCATTTGCAGCAACTTGGATGAGCTTGTAGAAAATCATCTTAAATGAAATAAGCCAGGCACAGAAGGAAAACATGCATGTCCTCACTCATAAATGGAAGCTAAGAGAGAAAGAAGGAAGGAAAGAAAGACCAGAGTGGAGCAGAGTGTTGGGCTTGCAGAGGGAGAAGTCAGACCTAGGGATGCTGTGGGGGAGAGAAGGAGGGGGAGGAAGCTCAGGGAATAATTGGGTTGGAGACACAGGGAATAATTTTACTTTGTTGTAATGGGCATGCTGATAGTATTGATCTGAGCATCACATATTGGGCACAGACAGTGATGGTCAGCTTTGTAGCCCATGAATATTCATAATCAATCAATTAATCAATAAAATTTTAAAAGGTGAGTGAATACATTCTATCTTTGTATCCATCACAGAGTAAAAATTAAATATATGATAGCTCTTCAAAGTTTATTTAAATTATAGATACAGAAATTTCTATTGTATGCCTGTAGTTCTACATTTTTCTTGATAACTAATTATTACAGACTAAATTACCGGAATAGCATATGAACAGAGAGGAATTTATCACATGATAGTGTCTAACACAAAATTTTCTGCAAATAAAATAAAACAGCTTTTCAATTGTACTTGTTGATTAAGTTCAACCATTTCTCTTTTAACCAATTTATCTCATTGGTGAAATGACTCTCTTTGTGTTTATAGGTAATAAAACAGCATGTAGCATATCATCAATAGTTTAGAATTGTAGCTTGGAATTAGTGAGCTCTGCTGTGTTCCAATTTTGTAACTTTGGACAAGTCAGTTACCTCAATGTCTTGTACATAGATTCTCAACCAATTTTAGCACCATCAACCTTTCTCTCTCTAAGTATTTTACTGTAGACTGTTTTTAAAAATTTTAACACTGATAAGCATATATAATGTCTAAAAGAAATATAAATTTAATTTGTAACCCTTTTGTTAGTGTAACCACTCCATTGTCTCCAACTGAAAAATGACTAAAACCTCATGAATAAATTATAAAACCTCATACTTTTACTCAGTGTGTTTTTAAATTGAGAGAAGATTGCTCACACATGCGATATAAGACACGGCATATTTAAATTCCTCTTTATGTAGTCTAGTCTCTTGACAGTGCAAAATTAATGTTGCATTTCTCAAGAATAGGAACTTTAAATTCTACAAAAGGATTAAAAGAACAAATACCTGCAAAGTGCTTAAAATAGTGACTTACAGATAAAAAGCATTATAGAAGGATTCATTATTACCATCATTATTAATACAGAGCAATTCATTCTTTCATAGGCCTTGGAGAAATCATCTCTTATGTTCTGTTTACATTTAAGTTCAAATGTTCTAGAAATAGGTTCTGGGTCAGATGCCAGATTGTAAAAGTTACTGTTAAGAGACATGGTAAATTAGTCACATTTGAGTTAAACTAGCCTTGATATAAGCTCTGGGCTACAAAGGGCGGGTTTCCTGAGTTG
>NW_007748184.1:0-231 GCF_000696425.1 Galeopterus variegatus
AGCTATCCACAGAAGGAAGGACTTGAGGGCAAGGAGGGCAAGTGATGGGACACATTCCCCATGCACCACTTCTGCGCCCAGAGCAGACATCACTAATTAATTGCAGCACTCTCATCCTGAGCCTAGAGCAACCTCACACTCTATCTAAACACATGCAGGCACTACCTAGTGATCATTAGCCTGTGAAGTGATTCCCTTATTCATCCTTTGCTGAGATCTGACTCTGGAGGA
>NW_007748184.1:5870-6270 GCF_000696425.1 Galeopterus variegatus
CTGCCCATACCCAAGGCCTTTCAACCCTGGATGGCAATTGTCTCTCCTAGGAATGGGGCTATGGCCAGGGACTGGGGGATGGGTGTAGCCTAATGTGGTAACAACAGCAAGAGCTCAAAAACCCAGGTTCAAACCCATTGGAGCAAACGTTTTTAAATCATAAGGACCTCTCTTTATTCACCTGTAAAATGGGACAATTAGACCCAGTTTCCAGTGTGACTGGAAGTTTGGAGAGCATGTAGTTGCTTAATAAGCTACTGTTCTTTTATTTCTTCTCTGTCCTTTTAATTCCACAGTGATTGTTGTAGACCTACTGTCAGTCTTCCTGAAGGGTCCTCCTGAGACTGCTCCAAGGGGGGGACACATCTTCTCTCTCCCTCCTCAGCTAGCACCAGCTTGG
>NW_007748184.1:11621-12008 GCF_000696425.1 Galeopterus variegatus
CCTCTGGGGGATTGAGTACATTTTTACTTCCCTGAGTTTTATTTGTTTCTCTGCATTTAAAACAGCATGTCATCCCCTTTTGTGCCCTAACAATCAGCTTCTGAAAGCTGCTTCCTCTGCCCACTTTAGCCAACCTTGACCCCATGTTTTTAGGTCACCTCCCTCTGCAACCTCTGCTAGAGAGAGTCATTCCAGAGCTTTCCTCTGCCCATACCCAAGGCCTTTCAACCCTGGATGGCAATTGTCTCTCCTAGGAATGGGGCTACAGGCAGGGACTGGGGGATGGGTGTAGCCTAATGTGGTAACAACAGCAAGAGCTCAAAAATCCAGGTTCAAACCCATTGGAGCAAAGGTTTTTAAATCATAAGGACCTCTCTTTATTCACCT
>NW_007748185.1:0-516 GCF_000696425.1 Galeopterus variegatus
TTTGTCAGATGTATATTTTGCAAATATTTTCTCCGACTCTGTTGGTTGTCTTTTAACTCTGCTAATTGTTTCTTTTGCTGTTGCACCACAAGTTTTTACCATTTTCATTATCCCTAAAAGAAACCCTGAACACTCCTGCCCCCATATCCTCTTCCCCCTGCCCCCCGTAACTACGAATCTACTTTCTGTCTACAGATTTGCCAGTTCTGGACATTTAATACAAATGGAATTCTACAATATGTGGTCTTCTGTGACTGGCTTAGTCTCAAAAGCCAAGTGCTGGAAAAGAAGTGGACGAATTGGAACCCTTGTGCGCTGCTGGTGAGAATGTTAAATGGTGCACTGTGGTGGAAGAGTCTGGAAGTTCCTTAAAAAGTTAAATGTAGTGTTACCATATGACCTAGTAATTCCACTCCTACATATATACCTAAAAGAATTAAAAACAAGGATTCAAACAGATACTTATACACAAATGTTAATAGTAACATTATTCATAGTAGCTAAGAAGTGAAAATA
>NW_007748185.1:4069-9213 GCF_000696425.1 Galeopterus variegatus
CGTCTATAAAACGTACCTTTAACCTGCAAGAAGGAATTAATTTTACTATAAAATCCTCTCCCTCCCACCTCCTGTCCCTCCCCACTTTTTTTGTCATTCATGTCTCATCTCAAAAAGCTAGAGTTTCTCTGATCACATTTTGGGGATGTAGTGTGTACCAAACTGTTGATTATGGCAATTGCCTGGCTCCCTTCAACTCCTCTTCCCTGCGCACACCCTTCTTAACGCTATGTAATTACAAATGTTTTATTATGCATAGTATAATCACTCATCAATATAACACTTCAGAGTTTATGGAACCCCTTCACGTGCTTAGATTCACTTAGTCCTCCCAGAATGTCTCTTGAGGTCTGTCAAGAGTACCCCTATTTTATACACGAGGATGTGGAAAACTCAATGAGGTTAGTGACTTGCCCAAGGTCACCCAGCTAATGGCAGGGACAGGTCATCTGGCACTAAATCCCCCACTATTCTCATCACACACTAGCTTTAGACCTTAGAGAAGGGCTCTGGCAGATTCATAATATTCCTGGTCAACTCTCAGAGACCCTCCAGTGGACTAGTGGCTTTGAAAATTCTTGTGATTTTATGAACTAATAAGAAGCAAACTTCTAGTTCAGTTTGCACTATTAAAGTATCCCTTCCAGTTTCAGGTTCAAAACAATTCCCCAAGTGAGTCTGGATCTGAGATGACCATTACATAAAACTCCCTTCAACACATCTCCCCACTTTTAACCCCTTAAAAAGCACATTTTAGGCTCAGTAAAGCCCATGGTATTACTTCTGTCTATTACCTCTTCTCTTTAGATCCCAGGACAAAGATGCACACACCACCTGATTCTCATCACACACACGTAGCTCACACAACTGCACCCTCAGCATCATCAGAAGACAGCATTCAATGACAAAACGGCCATCCGTCCATTGACTGTCAGACACCAAAGGAGCACCTCTGTGGACTGGGAGGTAGCAGGATCAGGAGCACGAAGGCCAAGGAGCCACTGCCTCTCCCTTCAACGGTATACAGCCTGGTAGAGGGGGTATGCATGTGAACAGATACACAAATAAGTGTTCTGACAAGAGCCACAGCTCAGGAGGCAGAGTCTTGGTACCAAAGAATGTCAAGAAAGTCTTCACCGGGAAGAGAAAGCTCTTAAGCTAACTTTTGAAGGATACATAGGAATTCCCCAGGCAGACATAAACACTGTCACTCACTAGCCTCTCCAGTGTGCCCGTCACTGAACACATTCTCCCTCCTCCTCTAGACAACCATACAGGAAGTTATTATGAACCCCATATTCCAGACAAAGAGACTGACACCCAAAAGAGATTAAGTAACTTGCCAAGAGTCACACTGCTAAGGAGGCCTGGAGTATGCACCTGAGCCCAGTACCCAGTTCTGCCCGCTGCTGCTGCCTCGAAAGGAGAGCGGGGCATATCCAGTCCCCAGGGCTGCAACTCGTGTGAACCAGCGAGGAACAGGCTAGGCACTCTGAGAGGTGACAGAGAACCTCAGGGGCCATGCTGTGGTGTTTTGATTAAATCCTGCAGGTGCCAAGGGTACCAATCAAGTGTGGCAGGGATAGGCCTAATTTCCATTCCAGCAAGGGTGGAATATATATTGGAGGAGAGCCTGATCTGCACCCTGGCCTTCATTTTCCTCCTTTCATCTCAGCTGACTGAGGTCCCCTGACTTTGCCCTAGCAGCATGAGTGAGCTCCGCTGGCCACGGTTTAGGGGAGACCATGTTCAATGTCCTGAACAAGTCTCCTCAAGGGAAAAAGAGGCTCTGGCAGCCAATATTTGAGAGCAAAATCTTAGGAAGTCTGATGAACTAGATGTATAAGAATGTCTTGTGATTTAGTCCTTATTCAACAAACCTCTATTTGGTTCCTACTCGTCACTAAACACCGCATTCAGCAGTGGATTTACACTGATGAACTAAGGGCCTGCCCTCAAGGAGCTGCTGGTCTTATATTCCAACGATAGAGAAGACAGAAGATGAGAATCCAGGTGAAGGGGGATTGATGGCTCCAAAAGGAGCTCCAGGTCCCAAGGGATGAAGGATTAAAATGCAAAGCACACCACAGACCTCAGTGTTTTGGAGGTGTTTATGCCCCAGCTCCAAAAAAGATTTTTTATTTCATCTTCAAGTCTAAAATTTCAAAAACTGTGGTCAGTGCAACAGTTAGAACAAAAGGGGGGTTAAGAAAATGTAATTTGGATTAGGACAGGGTTCATGCAGAAGAAAAACAGATACAACAACTACATCGCCTACAATTCGAACACTCTCTTTTTCATTTTTATTTCTGGCTCTTGGCTTGCCACAACTTCCATTGGGCGAGCACTTCATACTCAGTGCACGTAAGCAGCTGTGATCTCTTTTAATGATGAAGGATATTACTAATATATTTTGCCTCAAATGAAATTCAAACCCAATTTGACTTTTTTGCTTAGGTGGGACGTGGACAGGGAACATCTAGATAATAGGTGTTATCATTCACAAGGCCAAGACTGAACCAATACTTCGGAGCTAAATGTAATTTGCAATGCACAATTTAATAGCTCCATTTAACCACTCTTCACAATCAAGATGATTTCAACAGTCTCTGAACGCCAGCCAGGATACCACCAAAGTATACTTAAATACCAGCAAATATTACATGTTATAAAAATTCCATGTTTGTCTCCTCCGATTTAAGATAATCACCTCTCTCATCCTTTTAAGTCAAAACCATTGCAGTTCTCCGATTGTAAATGGGAGGGAAAAGGGAAGGGCTTGGATGGGGAGACTGAGCTCTGCCGTTTCCTGAAATTAGCATTCATCTTCCCCCAACTCTCTTTTTATTGACTGCTAAGCTTCCAAGTTCTCACTTCAAGCCCCATGGGACACCCCAAACACCCTTTTCTTGCTCTAGTAACAAATCTTGAAGCTTAGAGGACTTCCAACAACAGTTGTCCTAAGGATTTAGTCAGAGGCACACACGAGCAATGTCCGGAGGAGCAAGCTCTGAGCTCCTGTCGTCCCTCAGCTTCCCCCATCTGTCAAATCAGTTCGACTATTTAAAGTCATCCTTGCTCTTTTTGTTTACAGGACCAGTCTCTAAATTAAAAAGCAACGTAATTTACCACCTTGAGTGGTTCTTTCTTATTCAAAGTTTGTTGATGCTTTGAAACCTGGAAGTAAAATCTCACTCTCTCATATGCCATAAGGAGAACAGCAGCAAGGGTCTTTCAATGCTGCATTTCCCAGGGCTGGCCCGGTCTCCGCTCACCTTGCGCTGACAGAGCTGGGCTATGGAGCTGGGGCAAATGTTCTCCTGCATAGGTTAGGGGAAGAGACTCTCCCAATCGAATTTACCACTACATGTTATCTTGGATTAGAAAGTTCTTTTTTTTTTTTTTAGAAGAGTCAATGGGTTATTCCTTTATGGATAACCAGGAAGAGACCATGTTTCTCCAGCTAAAAAAAATGAAATCATTCTTTTATCTTTGCTCACACATTCTTCAAAAACATTTTTTTAAAAGTCAGAACTGATACATAAATATATCCTCATTGTAAAAGATAAAGGGACGACTCTCTTGACTTCGCAAACCCTCATACTTTCATGGTGGCTCCCAGTTCCACATCAATGGAGGACAGTCGTTCTCAACCTGAAGGAGGCCTGGAACACAAGCGAAGAAAATGGGTCCAGCAATTCTGATCAGTTCTGAGGTTTCTGACTCTTTCAAATATCACCGTGAAATGACAGCCCTCTTAATTCTTCTAGAGTATAATTTACTTTAGCACAGACATGAAAACATCCTGCCTGTATGGTACACTGTGACAAGTCAGAGCACACAGCAAGGAAGTAAGTCTGTGCACAAATAACCAGCTCAGTCTAACCCCAACTCTCCAACTGTGACACTGCTGCTTGCGACACGTGCAGAAGCGAGAATGATTACATTTTGTTGAAAGTGCATCATTACATTGACTTAAATAAGATTTCTAAACCTGCAAAAAGAAAAAAACATTTGGAATGCCATTTGTTTCAAATAAGACTCTACAAAAAGACAGGTAGTGAAGCCCTTCACAAACTCAGGCTAATGGGGACCAAAGTCTCTTCCACCGTGGACAACTGACAGCGGGATAATGGAGTTTAGTAACACCCAGGTGAGGTGTTTCTCTTCTTCTGAATGCACCCTCCCCTGTCCAACATAATGTAACGGACAGGTGTTAAGAGACCTGCATTGAGGAATATACATGGTGGCCTTTGAGATCTTAAACTTGATCAACTTTGCTTCATCTCTGACAACATTCAAGTGCAAAGATTCGGAATTGTTTTCTGGGAAGATCTCACACACCTGGACAGGTAAGATACGGTCCAGTTTGCAAAATGCCAAGCACACTTCCTGATGTTTATTAACACCACAGTCATCAGAAGCTTGATGCCAAAAGAGGGAAGAAGAGACAAATAAAAATCCTCAGGCTATCTGTCAGAGTGGTTAGTTATTGAACACTGAGGTACAACTGCCTTGAACTGAACATACACTATAGACAGGCAAGCGCTAAGCCCTTAATGAGGATTTAATCACTGCAGCAACCCTATGAGGGATCTGTTTACTGCTTCCATTTTATAGATGAGGAAATTGAGGCTTAGAGAGATTAAGCAGCTTGTTCAAGGTCACTCTGGAACCCACGTCTGTCTGATTCCAAAGCCCAAAGTCATAGCCACTGCTTATAAGTTCCAAGAGAAGCCTAGGCCCAGATAAACTGATGACAGAAGGACAGGTGCCACTGAGCCGTGTGCTGGGCGCAGGAGAGGCCCAGAGGAGCAACCTATTCACTGAGTGATGACATTTGGGATCCAGGCATCATACGAAATTAGGAGAGGAGCCACTGTCCCGGGAAGCCATGATCCTCCCTGTTCCTGTTCACAAAATCTACAACCTCAGAGGAGGCCGGAGGGGGCCCATTCTGGTTTTGCAATTATAATCCCTTTGGCGCCCACTAAGGGGAGGCAGGTATTTACTGAGCACTGTGACACTTACTATTATTTTAAGAGAGGCCTTTGGAACCAGCAAACTCAATGAATTTATGAGATCAGCAGCTATTTTTCCAAGACGGTTATAATACAATTCATTTCATTTGCAGCTGGTTTAAC
>NW_007748185.1:10191-12007 GCF_000696425.1 Galeopterus variegatus
CTGCCCTTCTCTGTGCTAAGGAGCAGGTGACTGCTTCTATGGAATGTGGGGCCAGGTAAAGGCAGCGCCACGTGACAACTTTCACTGGCCCTGGGGCACTTTCACCCTCCTGTGCTCCTTCCTCCATAGAAAAATATTAAATATTACATTTTAGAACTGTATTGGTATAAAGAAAATATATAAATATTATGTTAAAACATTTTCTTCTGTTGAAAAGGTCACTGTAGTTTCTTCTAATTTTTAAAGAAATGAAGACATTTTTGTGGGCCCCTAAAAGTCTTGTGGGCCCAAGGCTCTGTGCCTGCTGTGGCTACTGGATATGCCAGCCCTGGGCCAGGAGCTGGAAGAGCAAGTTTGGAGGGGCTGCACTCAAGCACCATTTCTCTGCTATAACGGGCTTTGTGTGGGAACAGTTGGGAGAGGGGACCTTAAATTGGTGGCCAGTTGAAGACACAAGGGGAGGAGAGAAGCGTTGAGTGGGAATGATGACACTGGTTTATGTATGGAGTATGGGATGTCAGCCAACCCCTCCTCCATATCTCCCATCTACTCTGTGAAATCCTTCCTGTGATCCACATTGCTTACCAGGCACGTGGAATTTAAAAAAAATAAAAACAAAATAAGGAGATTGGATTCCATGATGTCTAAAGTCTCTCTGTTCCTGCTCTAATATTAGCCTTTTCACCACAAGTATTTAAATAACTGTTCCACATGTCAAAAGCTGCTTCCTCTCCCAGAGGAAACTCACTAACGTAGGGACTAAGAAAGAACTTTGAGAAACCCAGATGGCTCGCAAGGATGCATCCCTGTGCAGTGCTACAGAGGGCCCCGGAGCCCACCGCGCACGCTCTCCCGATGATCTGTGTGTTCAAGTTGGGTTGGCTGCACTCCACACCCCATACCTTTGGAAGCTTCTGTCCCACGGACATGAATGAATTCGGATAACTCAAAATGAAAATGGGAAGTGCTACACAGTTTAAGATTCTGTGTGGCAGGGAGTTATTTTCTCTACAGTTCAACGTTTGTAAATCCTGTAAGTACATCTATTGGGCACTGATGTCCCCAAACTGCCTTCGGCTCACTAGAATATTCTCCAGCTGGCTTGGTGGGGGCTTCCTCCCAGCCAGCAGTCCTGTCTCAGCAGTGCCACCATCTTTGCCTGAGTCTAGGCACTGTTTGAGTATTTTATTCATTTTCCACATCAATTTGTATCAATTCCCTGTTTTAACAACATATACACTAAAAAGCAATCCATCCATTTTTTTCTCATTGGCATTATCTAAATACCAATTTTCAGGGCTATGGCACTGTGTTTCATTAAGGAGAATGGAGACATGGTAACTTAATTTCCATGTACTTACAAAAATACTCAGCTGTACGTTTCAACCTGGCAATTAAATCAGCAAATCTTTACTCTAGAGCTGGGCTATCTGATACTATAGCTGCTAGCTGCATGTGGCTATTTAAAGTCAAATTAATTAAAACAGAATAAAATTTTAAAATTAAAAATTCTATTTCTTAGTCACACTAGCCACATTTCAGAAGGTCAACAGCCACATGGACCTGGTGGTACCTTAGTGGGAAGCATGGATACTGAACGCTTCTGTCATTGAGGAAAGTTCTATTGGCAAGTGCTACCTTAAGGCTTGGACATTTGTAAAACTAAATCACTTTCACCACTGTATCCCCAGTGCCTAACACAGGCTCTGCCAGACATGTAGTAAGAGCCCCAACAAATGCTTAAGGACCCAAAATTCTTCCTCTCTAAACATGGGAACAAAATGTGATCTGCAATAAACACCGAGTTAGACAAGAG
>NW_007748186.1:0-216 GCF_000696425.1 Galeopterus variegatus
ACATGTACATCTGGCCAGTTGGAAAAATTAAAAAGGCTCTTCTAGCTATTGTCTGAACATAGGACTTGAGATACATAATTCAATCTCTTGATGCCTCTGTATTTTTATCTTAAAACAAGAATAATATATTTTAGCATACCTAACTCACTGAACCAATGTAAGCATCACAGGAAATAAATAGTGGTAGACATAGTATTTCAAGAAGTTAGCACCTGT
>NW_007748186.1:5704-6135 GCF_000696425.1 Galeopterus variegatus
ATTTTTGAACTGGCTTTTTTGTCATTTAATATTCTTGTTAATCTTTGGCTTATAATATAAATGTTGAGTCCTTAAGTGTGCTCAGCTTTAGCTTTCAAAATGCATGTGATTACAGTGAGCTCACTGAATAATCCAGAATGATTTTAATATCCTGATGTCAACAGATCTATCATCTTTATAGCACTTGAAAGTCCCTTTTGCCATGTAACGCAACATGTTCATAGCTGTAACAAAGGGGCAAAGGCCATGGGGGCCAAAATTCTGCCTATCACATGTGTTTAAACAGTATGAAAAAATTAAAAATGATACAGATTAACATGTAGCATAGTTCTAGAATTTTCAACATTTACATACAATAAGCTTGCTCTGGACATGTACATCTGGCCAGTTGGAAAAATTAAAAAGGCTCTTCTAGCTATTGTCTGAACATA
>NW_007748186.1:11803-12005 GCF_000696425.1 Galeopterus variegatus
TTTTTTTTTTCATTCAACTTTTTTCCAATAAGTGGGGATATAACAATGAATAAGGTATAGTCTAGTAGATAGAATAGAGAAAGAAATCAATAAAAGCACAGAGATATATTTGATCTGTGGGGTAAATATCGTGTATCATGAAAGCACTTAGTATGTACCATTGTGTTTTAAATAGTTTGCACTTATGAGCTTAATTAATATT
>NW_007748187.1:0-640 GCF_000696425.1 Galeopterus variegatus
GGTGTGCGATTCCTTCCTTCCTTTCCTTCCTCCTTCCTTTCATTTCTCCTCTATACATAATCTATTTGATATGTGTACTATTTTAGAAAATATAACACAAACATGAGAAAAAGGAAAACAGGGCAAAAGGAACAAAGTGAAAATTGGCTTCCTTCCACCCCATCCCCCCACAAATGCTCCCTTTGGAAAGGCCAACCGTGTTTATTACCAGTTTCTAGAGTGTGTTTTTCCAGAGACACTGTGTGCACACAGCAGCAAGAGCGTGTCTGTCTGTGCTCTCCACAGATGCAAGCATACTGTGCACCTCTTCTACTTTGCTATTATTGCAGGCGTCTCTTTCTAAAACACCACCCTACTTAAAACACTGTAATAGATCCTGGGTCTCTGCAGAATAAAGCCCAGCCTCTCCCTGGTGTAGAACATCCTTCACAATCTAACTCCCCAGATGAGCATCTCCTTCTGGTCCAGAGCTCCTGCCTGCCTCTAGCTCCTTTCCCCACCCCGCCACCCCCAGGTTTCAGGCACAGTAGACCTCCAGGCCTGCAAGCCTCGCTCCTGTTAGCCCCTTGGTTCTGGAGACAATTGCTTCCCCTCTTCTGCTTGTCAAAACCATTTTCATCATTCGAGATGCAGTGCATCT
>NW_007748187.1:5680-6860 GCF_000696425.1 Galeopterus variegatus
TTGGTTGGAACAGTCCAGTTTATGATCTAGATCTTCCAGTGTTCAGTCACATGCAGGCAGATGGGAGCCAAATCACTGAACCACACTGAGTGCAATCTGAGGAGGGTGTGTCCTGCTCAAGGAGCCTGTGCTTCTGTCTGGACACAGGTGAGATGAACACTCAGGGAGCCCAAGGGAAGTTTTGGGGGTGGCCTCCTGACCAGCATAGGCATGTCTTTTCTTCTGGTCCCATCACCACACATACAGGCCTCTCAGGGCATGCAAAACTAAGCCTCGAGATAGTGATATCAACACTGCATGTCTCGGAAGCCTGCAGGATACTCAGAGGGGAACCTAAGTTCTACTCAGTTTAGACCAGTCACAGGTGAAGGAAACCTCACAGCACGAAAGAGATTCTAGTTGCTCCTGTCTATTTGCAGGAGGACTTTTATACTAAGGAGTAGGAGGACTTTTTTCCTCCTCATGGAAGGAACCTCTTTTAAGGGATTCCTCCACGCCCCCCCCCTTCACTCCCCCACTCTCTGGAACAAGTCAGTTTTCTGGCTGGTGCATTGGGGGAAGAATCTGGGCCTGTGTGGCTCCGCTCTTCGTAGTTCCTTCTTGATCCTGGGGCTCTTGTCTCTGCAGAGAGGCCCAGCTCTGTGGGGAAGGCCTGGCAGGCTCCAGCCTCCTTGCCTGGACATGGGTTGGTTCACACAGGAGAAGTGTGAGCTCAACACTTAGGCTGCAGGTGTGAAAGCACACCCACTAGCCAGCGTGCTGGTAATAAAGCTGACGTGCTGATCTCCAACTGTTGGCCGCCTGCATCTTTCTCTCTACAGATTTTGAATTGAGGTGGACAGAATGGGTGTTATGTAGAAGCCCCTAAATCCCAAATGGCTTCAACATTTGGCTTCTTACCCTACTGTCCTCCAGTTCAACACACACACACACACACACACACACACACACACACACACACACACACACACACACACACACACACACACCCTTCTGTTGTGAAGTTCCCCACCTCTGCTCTCTTCCTCGGGAGATCCTGGACACCCAATGCATCAAGCTGGATGATCTGCTCTGAGAGGGCTCCGGCTTCCTTCAACCAAGGGGAAACTTACCACGGATGAGATTGCCATGGACCATGCCCTCCCTGGGTTAAAGTGGGTGCGGTTCTTCCCCCCAGAGA
>NW_007748187.1:11770-12003 GCF_000696425.1 Galeopterus variegatus
TTGGTTGGAACAGTCCAGTTTATGATCTAGATCTTCCAGTGTTCAGTCACATGCAGGCAGACGGGAGACAAATCACTGAACCACACTGAGTGCAATCTGAGGAGGGTGTGTCCTGCTCAAGGAGCCTGTGCTTCTGTCTGGACACAGGTGAGATGAACACTCAGGGAGCCCAAGGGAAGTTTTGGGGGTGGCCTCCTGACCAGCATAGGCATGTCTTTTCTTCTGGTCCCATC
>NW_007748188.1:0-203 GCF_000696425.1 Galeopterus variegatus
GTACTGTCTTCCAACTTTATGAAGCTTTCTATAGATAGGCTGATAGGAAATAGGCAATTCTGTAGGCATGTGCATAAAAACTGACCTTGAGTTTGCAGCTGCATGTGCTATTTTCAGAGGCTATGCCTTTCCCAATTCTGCCTCTTTGCATCACAGTTAAGTTCAATGCCCTTCCTCAAAAAGAGCCAACTCATCTCATGGTT
>NW_007748188.1:3575-3890 GCF_000696425.1 Galeopterus variegatus
GAGAGTGAGTTCCTACAAGTTTCTCTAAGAACAGGGGTCAGGGGGCTTTATTTTCCTAGTGAAGTTCATGCAGAGACCATCTTAGTCCATTTCGTGTTGCTATAAATGGGCTCAGACAAGGAGGAAGGTGACAAAAGTTGGTGATTTTTCCTATTGAAGAATAAAAAGAACACATAATCCCTGTAGGGCACATGGGGACTGTCTGCCCGCAAAGTTGTATCTGTTTTGGCAAAAGAAGGTCAAGAGTGTCTGAAGCTGTTTTCTGTACCAGTGCTTTCTTCTGGCTGAGTCAGCTGTGACTAGCTGTTCGTGGCA
>NW_007748188.1:5386-6511 GCF_000696425.1 Galeopterus variegatus
AAAAAAAAAAAAAAAAAAATCACAAAGATGGTCATTTTAGAGTTAGGGCTAGGTGTTCTACATCTAAAAATGACCATAGCTTCTTTTCTTCCCCATCTTCCACTCCTGTAAGGATCCTCTGTCATACAATCTTTAGACATTTTCTCCCTAAGTTGCATACTTGCAAACACTCATAGTTCCCACGTTTTTTCATGAATAACTCCCTCTTTCCTTCTATTTTTTATCATCTTCCTGTGACTAGAGTATGTTCCCTAAATATTCCCCAACAGCCACATTTCATTAATTTTCCACTCAGAATGGCATCTTTTTTGTAAATCACTTTCCCGTTCTCTAGTAACCCTGAATTTTTATATCTTTTGATTTTCAACTCTCTGACCTTCTAACCATCCCACTCTCTCTGCTTATTTCCTGCAATTATTATAATTCCTCTTCAATAATAGCTAATAAAATAAACTTTTTCTGTATTCCCCAGCAATTTACCCTAGCCCATCTCCTCTTTCCATTACCTACTGTTAAGTACTGCTGACATTTATGGAGCAATGAGCGACTGACACAATGTTGTGCTCTTTTGTTCCACTGTCTCTAGCCACATAATAGTGGTGGCCTCCTCAGTCTTATCTCATGTCATTCTCTTCCCATTCCAGTTATTTATGTGACAGGAAAAAAAGAAGAAAAAATTCCAAACCATGTTTGGATGCAACTTGCATTCTATTCTCTACTCTCTAAATTCAAACTAGCCCTCCAGTCCCTGGAAACTGTTCTATTCATTAAATGCTTATTTAAAAATTAATCATCTTCTATGTGCTAGGCAATGCCTTTGGAACTGGGAACACTGAGATAAATGATGCAGAATTTCAGTCTTTAAAGAATTCAAAATATCCTGGGAAGAGCTGCCAGCAGATGATGACAGTAAAATGCAACTAAGTATTACGACGGGCATGCGTGAGGGGCTGTGGGTGTCTGAAGAAGAGAGCACATGAGGGTGGCCCTCCTTGGAGGAAACATTTCATAGAGAAGGTAACATCTGAACAGTCATGGCCAGTCTGACAAGGTGTGCAACCAACACACTAGGGAGGAAAAGGCAGTTCCAGAAAGAAGACAGTTTATGTAGAGACCGTCTTAGTC
>NW_007748188.1:8225-9616 GCF_000696425.1 Galeopterus variegatus
ATTGGTCTCTCCCTTGATTATTTCCCTTACATATCTTCAAACTGGTGACTGTTTTCTCCTCCATCTTCCTTCACCACAAGTGCTGGAGTCATAGGGCATGTCCTCCTTTTTTCTTTTTAATCCCACTTCCAGATCATTCTCCTACCCTCTTCCATAAAAACATCAAGCCTTGGGCCGGTCCCGTGGCGCACTCGGGAGAGTGCGGCGCTTGGGAGTGCAGCAGTGCTCCCACTGCGGGTTCGGATCCTATATAGGGATGGCCGGTGCGCTNACACTAGGGAGGAAAAGGCAGTTCCAGAAAGAAGACAGTTTATGTAGAGACCGTCTTAGTCTGTTTTGTGTTGCTATAACAGATACCTGAGACTGGGTAATTTATAAAGAAAAGAAGCTATTTGTGTCAAGATTCTGGCGGCTGGGAAATCCAAGAGCATCTGCTGAGCTTCTGGTCAGGGCCTTGTGCCACCTCACAGCGTGGCAGAGAAGTGGAAGCAAAGGCAGATGTGTAGGAAAACACCAGACATGAGTGGCCACCTCGCTTTACAACAGCCTGCTCTTGCAAAAACCAATCCATTCCCATGAGAACTAACCGAGTCTTGGGAGAAAGACATTAATTCATTCTTGAGGGTGAAGCTGCCATGATTGAAACACCTCTTAAAGGCCTCAGGACTTCTCAGTACTGTTCATCCGGTGATTAAATTTCAACATGAGTTGAGGCAGGGAAAAACAACATCCAAACCACAGCAGACCCTAAGGACCGAATGAGCATATGCTCCTGTTTCTATGACTGAGAAGAAGTTCACACAAGGAAAAGAAATGGGAGGTAATATTGGAATGCTAGGGCAAGGATTTATGTATGAAGGGTCTTGGTTATCTTGCTTAGGAATGTGGAATTACCTTGTAGGCAGTGGGAAAATGACAGAAATGGAAGCGGGGGCAGTTATGAGAAGCTCTCCTTTCTACTACTGTACATTTTTTCTCCTATATCCCCTCTGCAGTCTCACTCCCTGTCTTCTCCAAGTCATATTCTTTAATTCCTTCTAACAGTTCTTAAGGTAATAATAATGTCCCGTATTTGACAGGAGGTATGATTTGATTATGCCTCTTTCCTCTGTTCATATCCGTCACCACAAGACACACAGGACGTGCCTCACCTCCTGGACTCTGAATTCCCATGAGACTGACCATTGCCATTTCTGCCTCCATTTCCTTCCCCTCTTCATGCTTTAAAACTGTTCACTCCGGAGCAGTTCCAAGTCAGTCATCAGCAAAAGCCCTTTGGCAATTAACTTACCTTAAGGACATTTCCTTTACATTGTTTTTTGTAACTGAAATTGGTCTCTCCCTTGATTATTTCCCTTACATATCTTCAAACTGGTGACTGTTTTCTCCTC
>NW_007748188.1:11573-12003 GCF_000696425.1 Galeopterus variegatus
AAGAATTAAATGAGACAATGGAGGTAAAATGTTCAAAATGCCCAGAGCAGAGTTAGTAAGCTTTCAGTAGAGAGAATTAGTATTTTTCTATTGTAGCTAATACTTGTACCTATTATATTATTTTTCTTTTTCTTTCTTAATTTTCATTTTTAAGTAATTTTATAGAAAGAGAAGATAAACTGTTTGAGGTTGGAAATGGTAATTTCTATTTCTTTTAAATCCTTGTGATTTGTTTCACACTGGTATTCAATCAATTTTCTTTGAGAGTCAGGTAGACCCCTAGAAGTCTTATTTCAGTGACTCATATTTGATACTGTAGTGTCATATGGAATCAGCCCCATGATTTCATCCGTTCCTCTATGACAGACTACAGCAGAGTGGAACAATTGTTGATTATTCACCTGGCTTTTGTGTTCGAAAACTAGTCCTC
>NW_007748189.1:0-219 GCF_000696425.1 Galeopterus variegatus
TTATTGCAGCTCTATATACAATTGACAAGAGCTGGAACCAGCCCAGATGTCCATCATGTGATGAGTGGATAAGGAAACTGGGGTACATGTACACAGTGGAATACTACTTTGGTATAAAAAAGAATGAAATACTAATATTCACAAAAGCTTATATTACTTGAGACTAGTCAGGCACAGAAAGAGAAATACCACATGTTCTCACTTATTTGTGGGAGCTAA
>NW_007748189.1:2909-3714 GCF_000696425.1 Galeopterus variegatus
CCTAAAGTTAGTAGATGGAAAGAAATAATTAAGATCAGGGCAGAACTAAATGAAATAGAAAGAAGAAAAGCAATACAAAAGTTCAATGAAAGAAAAAGTTGGTTTTTTGAAAAGAATAATAAAATCAACAAACCTTCCACAAGACTAAGTAAGAAAAGAAGAGAGAAGACCCAAATAACAAAAATTAAAAATGTAAAAGGTGATATTACACCTGACACCTCAGAAATACAGGGAATCATTAGAGACTAGTATAAGGATCTATATGCCAACAAATTTGAAAATCTGGAGGAAACGGATAAATTTTGGGATGCATACAAATTACCAAAACTGAGCCAAGCAGATATAGAATATCTGAACAGACCAATAACCATATAAGAGATTGAAGCTGTTATCACAATGNATATCCTTGATGAATATAGATGCAAAAATCCTCAATATAGTAACAGCTAACAGAATACAGCAACACATACAGAAAATTATACACCATGATTAAGTGGGATTCATCCCAGGGATGCAAGGTTGGTCCAACATACACAAATCAATTAATGTGATACACCACATTAATAAAAGCAAAGGCAAAAAACACATGATCATCTCTATTGATGCTGAAAAAGCATTTGACAAAATTCAACATCCTTTTATGATAAAGACTCTCTACAAGTTAGGCATAGACAGAAAGTATCTTAACATAATTAAAGCCATATATAATAGGCCCACTGCCAATATCATCCTGAATGGGGAAAGTCTTTTCTCTTAAGAACAGGAACTAGACAAGGATGCCCACTCTCACCACTCCTATTCAACA
>NW_007748189.1:5394-6770 GCF_000696425.1 Galeopterus variegatus
GCCTCTTCAGATAATGGTGCTGGTATAACTGGATATCAATATGCAGGAGACTGAAACTAGACCCATACCTCTCACTATATATTAAATCAACTCAAAATGGATTAAATAATTAAATATATACCCTGAAACAATAAAACTTCTTAAAGGAAACATAGGAGAAACACTCCAGGAAGTAGGAGTAGGTACAGAATTCATGAATAGGACCCCAAAAGCACAGGCAACTAAAGGTAAAATAAACAGATGGGATTATATCAAACTAAAAAGCTTCTGCACAGCAAAAGAAACAATCAACAGAGTAAAAAATCAAACAACAGAGTGGAAGAAAATATTTGCAAAATATACATCTGACAGAGGATTATTATCCAGAATATATAAGGAACTCAAACAACTTTACAACAACAACAACAAAATAACCCAATTAAAAAATGGGCACTAGCTGAATAGGCATTTCTCAAAGAAAGATATATGAATGGTCAACAGTCACATGAAAACATGCTCAATATCACTCAACAACTGGGAAATGCAAATCAAAACCTCGCTGAGATACTGTCTCACTCTCAGGATAGCTAACATCCAAAGTTTGAGAATGATATGTGCTGGAGAGGTTTCAGAGAAAAAGGAACTCTCATCCACTGTTGGTGGGGTTGCAAAATAGTGCAGCCTTTATGGAAAATGATATGGGGGTTCCTCAAACAATTACAGGTAGATCTACCATGTGACCCTGCTATTCCACTGCTGGGAATATACTCAGAGGATTGGAAATCATCATGCCAAAGGGATACCTGTACTCCAGTGTTTATTGCAGCTCTATATACAATTGACAAGAGCTGGAACCAGCCCAGATGTCCATCATGTGACGAGTGGATAAGGAAACTGGGGTACATGTACACAGTGGAATACTACTTTGGTATAAAAAAGAATGAAATACTACCATTCACAAAAGCATGGATGGACTTATAGAAAATTATTTTACTTGAGACTAGTCAGGCACAGAATGAGAAATACCACATGTTCTCACTTATTTGTTTGAGCTAAAAATTAATAAATTAATAAACACACAAACAAATAAAGGGTGGGGGGAAGAAGACAGAATAACAACAAAAATTCCTTGAACTATTTAATCCAAGTGCATAGATACGATGTGGGGATTGGGGGGTACAGAAGGGGTGGAGTGGAACAGGTAAAGGGGCATGTATATCAAGTGCAATCTATTTTGAGATTTAAAATTAAATTAAATTAAATTTTTAAAATATTAAAAAAATACACTGCCTTCGAGTACTGAGATTCTTTCTTCTGCTTGTTCTTGCCTGCTGCTCAAGCTTTCAGTTCTCTTTTTTATTTCACTGAGAGAATTCTTCATTTCTAGGAGCCGTGTT
>NW_007748189.1:8459-8937 GCF_000696425.1 Galeopterus variegatus
TCGCTCAGCCAGTGAGCGGGAACCGGTCTGTATGTGGGATCCGAACCCTCAGCGGGATCGCTGCCACACTCCCAAGCAGTGCACTGTAGCAGTGCGCCGGCCCTCGACATGTGTATTTTAACACAGTGAACAACAACAATAGTAGCAAGAGAAGCAGAGAGGATTAAATAGTGTCAAATTCATAAGATTTTTTATTGTTGATAAGGTAATAAATGCTGTAATTTAATGTGGACTCTAGTGAAGTATGCACTTCACTACCATAAGAGATAATAATGAAGATTTCAATACTGTGGTTTATTTTTTATTTTATTTTAATTACTATACATGATAATAATAAGAGAATTATTAAAAGTTTGTAATTTAAAAAGTAATGGAAAAGAAAAATTGAAATAAGAAATACTAGATTAATCCAAAAGTGTCTGAGATATATAAGGATGAGAAAATACTCTATAATTGCATAAAACACACAATGTTTTCT
>NW_007748189.1:9191-10147 GCF_000696425.1 Galeopterus variegatus
TAATGGCCAATAAGAGACCAGGCTCAAGCAGGTTGGGATGGCACAGGTTGGGATGGCATGAGCGGGTAGTTCTTCTGTTCCATTGCCTCCTCTCTTCTATCATATACTATGGTCTCCTTGTTTTTGTTGTTTTATTTTATTTTATTTTTTAATAACTAATTGATTTGAGAAGGGAGAAACTGGCATTTACGAATGGGTATGGATATTCTGGCAACAATGGAAGTGGACTGCATTAAACTCCAATCAGGATTGTCCCTGAAAGACAGTAAGGAAGGAAAACTCTTCAATGGTAAGAACATTTGGCCATTCATTTAATCTGGACAGACCTACATTAATTCATAGCTTCTTGCTAACAGCTTGGCTCTCATTAAACCCCTCCTATCTTGGGTAGAATTAATCCTCACTGGAATAAATACACATTTTGAATATGGATGTTCCTGCTAACAATGCTTCTACCAGCACCATTAATTGTGGATTTACAGAAGGCTTTATTCTCCATCAAAATATTTCACACAGCATTACTTCCAAGTAAGGAACTCATTTCATTACAAAGAAGGAATAGTAATATGTTCATGCCAATGAAAATAACTTATTTTACCATACACCCCATCAGTAGAAACAGTTAGCCTGTTGGAATGGTGGAATGGTCCAGTAAAATCTCAGCTAACAATGAGTTAGGAGCAAACACTCTGAAAAGATTAGATTATATCTTTTGAGAAGCAGAATATGNGAGGGTTGTGTCTCCAGTGGGAACCCTTGAAGAATAACGTAACATCTCCCCCAGGACAAAGAGCAAGCCTGCTTCCACTTATATATGAGTGGCAGATTCCTCAAGTTCAATGTCCCTCAGATTCTGCACAAACTTACAGTGTGATAGCATCGACCTGAGCCTCACCTATCTCACCCCATGGGACTCAGGGAACCCGAGGAGTCGATGCAAACCAACATCGACTTTT
>NW_007748189.1:12421-14579 GCF_000696425.1 Galeopterus variegatus
AGTGTCTGTTTTTATGTCAGTACCAGGCTGTTATGATAGCTTTGTTTATATAATTTGAAAATGGAAAGTGTTGTGCCTCCAGGTTTATTTCTTTTGCTCAGGACTGCATTGGCTATTCAGGGTCTTCTGTTGTTACATATGTATGTCAGTATTGCTTTGTCTATTTCTGTGAATAAAGTCATTGGTATTTTGATGGGAATTGCATTGAATCTGTAGATTGTTTGGGGTAGAATGGACATTTTCTTAATGTTAATTCTTCCAGTCCATTAGCATGATATGCCTTTCNTTTGGTGGTGTTATATCTTCTTGTTTCCTTATAATTTCAGTGTTTTTACACTGATGTTTGGCCATCTGGTAGAACACTAACTATTCTATTACTCTGAAGTAGGTTATGAAGGGGAAGACTTCCTCCTCTGTAGGTTCTGCTGTTGACTCTTCATTTTCCAATGCAGTGAAGTGTGTGGTGGGCTGTCTTGGCCTCCTTTTGGTCAGTGTGTGGGTCCTGCATGCACTCACCTGTGTGGCCTGCAAGGTAAAATAGTAATTTCTTTTGTATTAACAATTTATTGTTTCTTTGTTAATTTTTTGAGATTTCAAATTTTTCTTTATAAATATTTATGGTCTACAGAGTTGACTCTCAGTATCTGTGTACAGTATTTGATGATCAGATCAATATTATTGGCATGTTCATCATTAAAAATCATAAATACCTTTGTGTCCCTTACCCAATTACTTCCCTCTTTCCCAACTCGAGTAAATATAGATCTGTTCTCTCCTTCTGAAAATTCAACTTTTTATTCTGATCTTTCTTACTTCCTTTGTTTTTTTTCCCTTTCTTTCTTTCTTAGCTCCCACTTATGCATGAAGATATGTGGAATTTCTTTTTCTGTGCCTGGCTTTTTGCTTAACATGATTTTCTCCAGGCTCATCCATGTTGCTTCGAGTGGTGGAATTTCATTCTGTTTATTGCTGAATAGTATCCCATTTTGTGTGTATACACATTTTCCTTATCCAGTTGTCCATCAATGGACATTTAGGTTGGTTCCATATCTTGGCTATTGCAGATAGAGCTGCAATAAACATGGGAAGGCAGGTATCCCTTCAACATGATGATTTCCATCCTTTTGTATATATCCACAAGTGGGATTGCTGGATCATATGGTAGCTATATCTGTAGTTGTCTGAGGAACCTCCATACTGTTTTCCATAATGGCTGTACCAATTTACAGTCCCACCAATGGTGTAGAAGCGTTTCCTTTTCTCCACATCCATGCCAGCATTTCTTATTCTCTGTCTTTTTGATAATGACCAGTCTAACTGTGCTGAGATGATAGCTCAATGTGGTTTGATTTGCATAAAATAGTAAATTTTACGTCATGTGTATTTTTTTTTTTTTTTTCGTGTCCGGCAACGGATCGCAACCCTCAGTGTCATGCACGTACTGGACCGGGACTGGCAACGGGATCGCAACCCTCGGTGTTGCACCCACACCTCGCTCAGCCAGTGAGCGGGAACCGGTCTGTATGTGGGATCCGAACCCTCAGCGGGAGCACTGCCACGCTCCCAAGCGGTGCACTGTAGCAGTGTGCCACACGGCCGGCCCTCGTCATGTTTATTTTAACACAGTGAACAACAATAGTAGCAAGAGAAGCAGAGAGGATTAAATAGTGTCAAATTCATAAGATTTTTTATTGTTGATAAGGTAATAAATGTTGTAATTTAATGTGGACTCTAGTGAAGTATGCACTTCACTAAACATAAGAGATAATAATGAAGATTTTAATACTGTGGTTTATTTTTTATTTTATTTTAATTACTATACATGATAATAATAAGAGAATTATTAAAAGTTTATAATTTAAAAAGTAATGGAAAAGAAAAATTGAAATAAGAAATACTAGATTAATCCAAAAGAGTCTGAGATATATAAGGATGAGAAAATACTCTATAATTGCATAAAACACACAATGTTTTCTGTCACAAATCAGGTTCCTAAATAAAGGTATATTGAGAACATTGTACTCTCCTGTCCAGGTGGAGAAATGTTTGAAAATACATCTTATCATTTTTTCTTCACTCGAAGAGGCTTTTAAGTACCTAGACTTCAAATATTGTTGCAATCTACAATGAAACCAGATATTTTAACTAATAATTTTCT
>NW_007748189.1:15234-19942 GCF_000696425.1 Galeopterus variegatus
TTTATGCATAGTTTCCTTGGTAGATGCACTGCTCTTAACTGGAACTGGAAGTGCTGAAGATTCATCATTGTCTTAGGTATTCTTTAACTCAATACTTGTATTTGTTTTCCTATTTCTGTAGTTTGTATTCTCCACAGGACCAGATAGGTTTACTGCTGAATTCTACCAAACCTTTAAAGAAGAATTAATACCAGTTCTCCTCAAACTATTCCAAAAAGTTGAAACAGAGGCCATTCTCCCAAACTCATTCTATGAGGCAAACAACACCCTGCTATCTAAACCAGACAAAGAAACAAAAAATAAATAAGTAAATAAAAAGAAAGAAAAGAAAACTATAGGCCAAAACTTTGATGAATGTAGATGCAAAAATCCTCAATAAAATACGATCAAATAGCATACAGCATCACATAAAAAAATTATACACCATGATCAACTGGGATTCATCCCAGGGATGCAAGGATGGTTCAACATATGCAGTCAATAAATGTGATACACCACATCAACAAAATCAAGGATAAAAACCATATGACTACCTCATATGTTGAAAAAGCATTTGACAAAATTCAACATGCCTTCATGATAATGACTCTCAGCAAATCAGGTAGAAGGAAAGTAAGGTCATAGTCTAAAATTAGCAGAAGGAAGAACATAATAAAAATCTGAGCAGAAATAAGTAAAACAAAGATTAGAAAAACAATAGAAAAGATCATCAAAACTAAGATTTGTTTTTCTGAAAAGATAAACAATATCAGCAAACTTTAGCTAGACTAAGAAAAAGAAAAAAAGAGAGAGAGAGAGAGAGAGGACTAAGATAAATAAAATCAGAAATGAAAGAGAAGGCATTACAACAGATACCCCTGAAACACAAAGATTCATAAGAGACTACTAAGAACAATCATACACTAACAAATTGGATAACGCAGAAAAAAATGGATAAGATCGTACAAACATACAACCTACTAGGACTTAGTCATGAAGAAATAGGAAGTCTCCAAAAGACCAATAATAAGTAAGGAGATTGAATCAGCAATAAAAAGTCTCCCATCTATGTCTTCTTCTTTCTTAGTGTATTCTGGGAGATTTCTTCATTCTGATCTTCCAACTGCCCAATTTTTTGCTCATCTTTAAAATTTATTCTAATATTTTATTTGTGTTTATTAAATTTTATCTGTTTCACTTTGTACCTGAGATCCCCGTATTCCTACTCACTTATTTTTAATGATTTTTGTTTCAACCTGCACTTTAAATTATTTCTAAATATATTTTCATTCTTGTTTTGAATCTTAAATCATCTTAACAGATTCAGATAGTACATGCTTAGTGTGATTTCCTTTGGGTGTAGGTGTACTCTTCAGGTTTATATTATTTTTTGTCTGTGGATAAATATTTTCCTGGGATTATTGAAATTTCTACCTGACAGTGGATTTTAGGAAGGGTAGAAAGCCTAATCCTGGTCCAGTAGTGTTGGTGAGTTCAAACAGTGGGGAGGCGGTGAACCAAAAATGTGATTTCCAGGCACTAAAAACCAGTTAGTACATATCATCAAGCAATTCCTTTATCAAAGCNAGTACATTTCTCAGACAAATAGTACATTTCTCAGACAAATAAAAACTTCAGTTCACAACCACACTACCAGCCCTACAAGAATTTCTCAAGAAAGTACTGGGTTTGAAACCGCAAAAACAACCATCACAGCCATGAATACACAAGAAAGAACAATACCTACCAGCAAAACAGAAATGCTAACAAAAGGGAAAAAAAAATAGTTTATCACCCCAAGAAACCAACAAATGCAGAAGACGAACAGAAAATTTGAAAGAAAGGAAGAAAAGATACTTAAGACATCTAAACAAAAATCAGTATAATGCTAGGTGTAAATCAGTACCTTTCAATAATAACTCTGAATGAAAAAGGACTAAATTCCCCATTCAAAAGACCCAGACTGACTGACTGGATTAAAAAGATGGACGCAACAATATGCTGTATCCAAGAGACTCACTTGACCTGTAAAGACACACATAGGCTACGAGTGAAAGGATGGAAAAAGATATATCATACAAGTAGAAATGAAAAACGAGCTGGAGTAACTATTCTTATCTCAGATAAAGTAGACTTTAAAGCAAAAACCATTAAAAAAGATAAAGATGACCAATATATAATGATAAACGAATCTATCCATCGAGAAGACATAACAGTCATAAATGCCTGTGCACCTAATGTCAGAGCAGTCAGATTTACAAAGCAAACACTATTAGATCCAAAGAAAGAAATAGACACTAACACCATAATAGCTAGTACAGCATAATAGTGTAGTCTTCAGGTTTATATTATTTTTTGTCTGTGGATAAATATTTTCCTGGGATTATTGAAATTTCTACCTGACAGTGGATTTTAGGAAGGGTAGAAAGCCAAATCCTGGTCCAGTAGTGTTGGTGAGTTCAAACAGTGGGGAGGCGGTGAACCAAAAAAGGTGATTTCCAGGCACTAAAAACCAGTTACTACATATCATCAAGCAATTCCTTTATCAAAGCTTCACTGTTAAATCCTTAAAAAGAAGTAGCTCTGGAATGAGGCAGTCTTTGTAAATTGTAATCTACAACTCCTGGAGCTTTGGAATTGGCAAAGTAGCAACTTCTTACTTGACAATATTCCCCCACACTCTTGCACCAAAAATCTAGTCTGGGTTATGCCAATTTCTGTGTTGACGGGATATGTAATGTACTCCCACAAAAATGTGGAAGAGAAGCAAAAGCATAATATAAACAGATCCTTCCTAATACCCCCAGGCTATGACCAACAACCTCCCCCCTCCCGACAGACACACATGCACACCGCTTCAGACAAGTCCACATCTCCCTCAAGAACTACTCATGGTTTTGTCAATTCATGGAAACCCAGTTTCAGAATTTCTGCAGGGTTGACTCAGGGAAAGAAAGACAGAGATCATGCTACATCTCCATCTCAAAAGAATCAAATAGTCTGCCTCCTGTTTTCATACCCTGTAAGTCTCTGTATGAAGAAACAGTGTACTATCACAAAATGGAAAGCCAAATCCCAGACCTAAAGCAGAGGTATCTAAAAACAAAAGAGAAAAAAAATAGAACCTAAGGGCCATGATGATTTCTATAGGGCTAAAGAGAATTATTGAATTAAGGAGAAAAATAAGTAAAGTACTAGAAGGAGAGGGTCATGAAGGGAACTCCTTTACTCAGGTGCCTCACACATTCTGTTCCCATTACCTGGAAGGGAGTGCTTTATTACATGGCTGCTCCCCGCCATTTCACCCTTGACCCTATCTAACAAATTAGCCCATAGTTCCAAGCTTAAATGTAACTTCCTTAGGAAGATCTTTCCGAAAATCCCAGTTAGCATTGTCTTCTGTTTTTCCAATTGTCATGCATTTTTCTACATTTATCACAGGTGCATTTTTCTAGTCATTTGTATTTTCTAATCATTAAGAGGAAAGACTCATGACAGAATGCCTACGTTTGAATCTTGTATCTGTCACTTCTTACTTATCTGACTTTTGCAACTAATTTAATCTCTCTTTCATAAGTTTCTCTAACTAAGGGTCATCAAGTAATACAAGATTTGAGCTGCCCATCATGAACTGGGTTTTCTAGGTCATCAATCTGTGAGACTTGGCATGTGCAACAACAAGCTGTCATTAATGGCCAATAAGAGACCAGGCTCAAGCAGGTTGGGATGGCACAGGTTGGAATGGCATGAGCGGGTATGTCTTCTCTTCCATTGCCTCCTCTCTTCTATCATATACTATGGTCTCCTTGTTTTTGTAGTTGTATTTTATTTTATGTTTTAACAACTGATTGATTTGAGCCATGGAGAAACTGGCATTAACAAATGGGTATGGATATTCTGGCAGCAAAGGAAGTGGACTGAATCAAACCCCAATCAGGATTGTCCCTGAAAGACAGTAAGGAAGGAAAACTCTTCAATNCGGGCTCAAGCAGGTTGGGATGGCACAGGTTGGGATGGCATGAGCGGGTATTTCTTCTGTTACATTTCCTCCTCCCTTTATCATATACAATGGTCTCCTTGTTTTTGTTGTTTTATATTATTTTATGTTTTAACAACTGATTGATTTGAGAATGGAGAAACTGGCATTTACAAATGGGTATGGATATTCTGGCAACAAAGGAAGTGGACTGAATCAAACCCCAATCAGGATTGTCCCTGAAAGACAATAAGGAAGGAAAACTCTTCAATGGTAAGAACATTTGGCCATTCATTTAATCTGGATAGACCTAGATTAATTCATAGCTTATTGCTAACAGCTTGGCTCTCATTAACCCCCCCCCTCCCATCTTGGGTAGAATTAATCCTCGCTGGAATAAATACATATTTTGAATATGGATGTTCCTGCTAACAATGCTTCTGCCAGCACCATTAATTGTGGACTTACAGAAGGCCTTATTCTCCATCAAAATATTTCACACAGCATTACTTCCAAGTAAGAAAGCTTCACTGTTAAATCCTTAAAAAGAAGTAGCTCTGGAATGAGGCAGTCTTTGTAAATTGTAATCTACAACTCCTGGAGCTTTGGAATTGGCAAAGTAGCAACTTCTTACTTGACAATATTCCCCCACACTCTTGCACCAAAAATCTAGTCTGGGTTATGCCAATTTCTGTGTTGACGGGATATGTAATGTACTCCCACAAAAATGTGGAAGAGAAGCAAAAGCATAAT
>NW_007748189.1:20909-21924 GCF_000696425.1 Galeopterus variegatus
AAATATAAAACTCTGGAACTGAAAAAAGCAAGGCCTCTGAAGATTTGAACCCATCAAGAATGAAGAATTATCCGTACATCATCCCACCAGTTAGATAATCCTTATCTAGTGAGGTTCTAGATGTGAAAAAATACAATGTAGAATTGGTAGTAGAAAAAGGAAATTACAAATATCACTTGTAGCCTCATTACCAAACACAAACACTGGGAAACACACATTGGGAAGCTAAGCATATTTTCTTACTTTCTGTCAAAATTTCTTTTCTTTCCTCCATCTCTTTATCTTTTACATAAGAATTGTTGGTGGTAGTTGACAAGTGGGAGGGGAATTGATTGGAGTTGAGGAGTATTGATTGTTGGTGGTAGTTGACGAGGGGGAGGGGAATTGATTGGACTTGAGGAGTATTTAACATTGCATAGAAATGACCATCTAGGTTATCACTCTGAGATAGAGATGACATTTGGGATTCTGTCACCTTTGAGAAAAGATGAGTGTCTTTTGTTTGTATGGAGGATAAATGCATCTTATTAGGCAAAAGCATAAAGTTGTCTTTCCTGTTGTGTGAAGTTCAAATATATGTAGGATGATGTGGATAGATACTGAATGGTCAAAGGCATGGCTGAGCTGGCTATTAAATGATTGTCTCACCTGTAATCTCACTTTTTTGTACTCTGCTTTGTGATGCTGGCCTTTGCAAGCTCAATCCCTGTTAAACTTTGTCAGTAGGAAGTGCTAGAGGTAGACAGGAAGCCGGAGGAGGAAGAAGGGATGCGTGTCTTTTTGTTTGCTTCTTGTTCCTTTCGACAATTCTTCACACTGGCAGTGGCAGTTCTTTCAGAGCTGTGGTTGGTTCTATTTTGTGGTTTCCCCCGCAAACTTCCAGAACCAGCTTCAGGGTGCTCACACAGACACGCAGAGATACCAGCACCAGCTGAACAGTGCCTCTTTCCTAGAGGTATAAATTCTATCTTCTTGGGGGCCCTTTACTGGAGCTCCTGAGATACCAGCAACAGCT
>NW_007748189.1:23861-24437 GCF_000696425.1 Galeopterus variegatus
ACAGTTTAGAACCCTCCATAGGAAGTCCAGGTGGGCACAAAGACAAAAGCTGCCCTCCCCAGCCCAACAGCTAGTTGCCGTCCATTGGGTATAAATGATACCTCTTCTTTCACCTCAACACCGTCTCCTCTGTTGTCTTCAGGCTTCTCAAAATGCTGTTTTCTTAGCTACATACCCCACCCCTTAGTGTCCACCTCCATCTATTTTTCATAATGGCATGTGAGCAGGTGACCGTATCAGTCATCCCAGGCATGGTCTACCTGTAGTAAAAGTGAAGTAAGGTCCCCCCTTTTCATCATAGCTTGTATGTCTCTGTTTGCTTCCTCTGTCCCTTCTTCCTTTCCCCCACCCACAACTTACTTTTAAACATTCTTCCAACTGCGCAGGCCTCTTCTGTTGTTGGCAATACATGTTCCTCTTCCTCTGTAACACTTTTCTCCTCGGAACTGGAGGTGACACATCCTACACTGAACAATATTGATAACTTGGCCAGAGAGGAGGTAATGAGAAAAGAGAGATGTCACTATGTCACTTCCATGAAAGGACCCATCTCCCCTTTCAGGTTCAAGGTCTGCT
>NW_007748190.1:0-231 GCF_000696425.1 Galeopterus variegatus
ATGCAATGTCACAATAGCTCACAAAACAATATGCTACTGTACTATGACTCAAAAATTGTATCCCAGCTGTGAACTGAATTTATTTCACCAGTAGGTGCCAGTCTTGACTCACAAAACTGAGATTCCAGCATTTGCTTATTGGTAAATTCTATTTGAAAGATTTCTTTCCTCTTTTTTTATTATTATTATTTTTTAATTTTTAAGTGTGGACTAGTAGGGATTTGATGTCAA
>NW_007748190.1:5388-6307 GCF_000696425.1 Galeopterus variegatus
TTTTTTTTGGCATGTAAAGAAACTGTATTTGGCATAAAATGATGGAAAATATTACTAATGTTATAGATATATACGCCAGGCACTGTCCTGGATATGAAACATTTCCCTTCAGAATCTCATGATGCATTTTAAATATGGTATTTACATTGTTAAAAAGTCACTTTTCTGTTTTTTAGATTAGGATTATTAGATTGCAATACAGCAGAAGCAAGAGATCACTCCCCCTCTCTGTCACTAATTAACAGGATAGTATGGTGATTTGGAAAAGCCAGCAGTAAAGTTTAAGTGAAACGGATAAATATAGTATGTATTTTGGATGACCAGCTATGAGGACTTACTGATGAAATGGATGAAAAGAGTAGGGAAAAGCAAGAAATCAAGGATCATTCTAAAATTCTGGGATTTGAGCAACTAGACACTGGGGTTTGAGACATTCCATGTATATAAGAACAGGCCTGGAGATAGAAAAAGTATCTTAAATGTCACCGTCTATCTCATATTACTACACAGATCACTGGTATGGTATTTTTGATTGATATTTATCCAGTGATGAAACTACCTTGTGAGACAATGTACTCCTAATTTCAAACTAATTTCTATGCTTATTTGAGATCTTCTATGAATTGTCTGTCCATAGTTTTTAACTCATTTGTTTGAAACACACTTATTCTTCATAATAAATCCAGACAGATTGATTCTAATTTCTTTTGAAACCTAAATAGCAGTTCATAGATTCAGTAAATTTCTTGGACTCTATGAACATGAGCTAACTTTTGTCTTTTAAATGCAACTTACATCATGTGAATATAGATAATGATTTTTCATAATTTTTCATTTTGATATTAACAAATAAAATGAATGCAATGTCACAATAGCTCACAAAACAATATGCTACTGTACTATGACTCAAAAATTGTAT
>NW_007748190.1:11117-12003 GCF_000696425.1 Galeopterus variegatus
TGTGGTCTGCACCACGCTCAGCCAGCGAGTGCACCAGCCATCCCTATATGGGATCCGAACCTGTGGCCTCGGTGCTACCAGCGCTGCACTCTCCTGAGTGAGCCACAGGGTCGGCCCTCCTCTGCTACTTCTAATATGCATAAGGTTATAGAAATTACAAGAAGTCTCCTGGGTTGGACCATATGGTACCCTTTGAAAAGCAACTCATGTAATCAAGGTGGTAAAGTGAAAATATTGAAGAAGTCTTTGTTTTACGGGAGAGAAAAATAAACATCTACTTTATTTAAGCTACTATTGTTTTGATGTTTTTGTTATATGTGGTTGAACTTAATTCTTACCTGATAAATTATTATGCATCGTTAACTGTAATTCTGTAGCAAAATATCAGAATGTGCAGTGCTGCTAAAATGTTTGTAAGTTTGTAAATATTGTTGGATTCTCAAAAAATACGTATAATCTAACTTTAGAAAAATACTCATATTTACTTTAAAATTAAATTATTTTATTTCTTGAGCATAAAACTTTAAAATTCAAAATCATTGCCTATTTTTCTGAAGACCTTATAGGTTTGATTTTACTGCTTTGGCAGTTCACAATTTTCCTTGATCATTTTATTTTTTCTAACTTCTAATATGACTTTTATCATCTAAATCACCAGTCAATAGTTAATCTTATGTTTTCATGTCATATTTCATGGCTAAATTATTACAGCATGAAAATCATTCTAATTAATGTGGCAAGATTTTGATTTCAAAATCTTAGCGAGTGGCTAAGAATTTTGATTTCACATGTCAGCTGCAAGTTATAGCTGTGTCGGTTAAAAGACAATTTGTCCATATGAATGTAAAAATAACTTTTATCTGAGATGAAAATGCATTTTTATAAT
>NW_007748191.1:0-5203 GCF_000696425.1 Galeopterus variegatus
TTTTCCCAGATGTCTGAGTCGGATCTGGTAGTTCGGCAGAATCAGATTCTCTTTCGAAATCTAACCGCGTCTGCGCTGGCCTCCTTGGTCCCTGATCCGCCCCCTACTTCTCCATCCGCTTTGTCATCCACAAACCCTACGCCACACGGAAGGATCAGCTGTACTCTTTGCACATCACCATTTCTGGCAACCTGATGGATTTTTCCCAAGATGTCTGAGTCGGATCTTCTAGCTCAGCCAAAAGCCGATTCTCTTTCGAAACGAAACCGCGTGGGCGGTCGCCTCCTTAGCCTGGCTCCGCCCNTGGCTTTATGTGTCACAGGTTTATTTTGGTTTGGTTTTATTTGGTGCCTGGCCTGTACAAGTATCCAAACCCTTGACCTTGCTGTTATAACACCGTGCTCTAACCTAACCAAACAAGTAACCAGCCAGGTCTATATATTACAGTTTTAAGAGCACAGTTTCTGGAGCCTGACTTCCTGGATTCAAATTCCAGCTCTGCCATCTACCTGGTGCATGACCTGGGACAAGTTACTTAAACTCTCAGTGCCTCAGTTTCCTAATCTGTAAAAGAAGAATGACAAAAATCAGCATCACAGGATTTTTGTGAGGACTAAGACTTAATAAATATAAAGGCCCCCGCATAGAATAAGCACTATGGAAATGCTAGCTATTTAAGTTCATTTCATTGCTGTTAGGCTCTTTGTTAATTTGTGAGAACAGAAACAGAAAATTCACAGATGAGTAAACATAGAGAGTGTATACAAAGGGAGATGTGAATCTTTATTAGGATTAAAGAACTGAAGTCCATCATTTATCGTTCAGCGTGGTTGCAGACAAAAAGGAACTCTCATACATTTTTGGTGGGAATGCAAAATTGTGCAACCCCTATGGAAAATGGTATGGAGGTTCCTCAAACAGTTGCAGATAGATCTACCATATGACCCAGCTGTCCCACTGCTGGGAATATATCCAAAGGAATGGAAATCATCAAGTCGAAGTTATACCTGTTCCCCAATGTTCATTACAGCACTCTTCACAACAGCCACGAGCTGGAATCAGCCCAAATGTCCATCATCTGATGAGTGGATACGGAAAATATGGCATATCTACACAATGGAATACTACTCAGCTATAAAAACGAATGAAATACTGCCATTTGCAACAACATGGATGGACCTTGAAAGAATAATATTAAGTGAAACGAGTCAGGCAGAGAAAAAGAAATACCACATGTTTTCACTTATTGGAGGGAGCTAAAGTTGAATAAATCAATTCACACACATACATGCACACACACACACACACACTCACACACACAAAACAAACAAACAAACAACAACAACAACAACAACAACAAACCCCCCAAAAAAACCCGGGGGGGGGGAGAGGAAGATATAACAACCACAATTATTTTGAAGTTCTTACAACAAGAAAATGGAGGGGACACACTTAGGTGGGAGGGGCAAGAGAGAGGAGGGACGGAGGTTTCAATGATGGGACACGACAATCAACAACATTGTATATTGACAAAATAAAAATAAAAATTAAAAAAAAAGGAACTGAAGTCCACAGAAGCTAAAGTATCAAAACTTTAAAAAATGATGGTCTAAGGGTCTGCCAGTGGCTCACTTGGGAGAATGTGGTGCTGATAACACCAAGGCCACGGGTAGGGATCCCTATATAGGGATGGCCGGTTAGCTCACTTGGGAGAGCGTTGTGCTGACATCACCAAGTCAAGGGGTAAGATCCCCTTACTGGTCATCTTTTGTAAGTAAGTAAGGAAGGAAGGAAGGAAGGAAGGAAGTAACTAAAAGTAAGTAAAAGTAAGTAAATGAATGAATGAATGAATGACAAATGAATGAATGGATGAATGGATGGATGGATGGATGGATGAATGAATGAATAATAAATGAATGAATGAATGGATGGATGGATGAATGGATGAAAGAATGAATGATTGAATAAATGAATTAATAAATAAATAAATAAATTATAATGATGGTCTACAAGATCGAAATACAAAAATTGTTATTTCTTTACACAACGAACAGTCTGATAGTGATATTAATATAAAAATTCGAAAAACACCAACATCAAGTATTCAGATCTCCATAGCAGACAGATGCCAAAAAAAAAAAATAATAAAATAAAAATAAAAAAAGAAAGAGAGAGAGAGAAATTAAAGAAGGCCTAACTAAATAGAATGACATCCCTTGTTCATGAGGCAGAAGACAATATGGTTAAGATGGCAATACTTTCCAAACTGGTCTACAGATTCAGTGTGATCTCTAACAAAATCTTAGCTGCTTCCTTTGCAGAAATTGACAAGCGAATCATTTAATTCCTATGGAAATGTAAGGGACCCAGAATAATCAAAACAATTGTCATGAATTGAGTTGTATCTCCACAAAAAAATATGTGGTGTCCTCACTCACAGTAAATCAGAATGTGACTTTATTTGGAGAAAGGGTCGTTACAGAGATAATCAGGTTAGATTAAGATGATTATTTTTTTTCTTTTTGTCTTTTTTACTGACCAGTAACGGGATCGCAAACCTCGGTGCTGCGCCCGCACCGCGCTCAGCCAGTGAGCGGGAACCGGTCTCCACATTGGATCCGAAACCTCAGCGTCTTACAGAGGTAATCCTTAGGGTGAAATCTCATTCAATATGATTGGTGTCCTTGCAAAAAAAGGGAAATTTAGACATAGAAACAGACTCCTACAAAAGGAAGACAATGTGAAGACACAGGAAGAACTTCATCTACAACCCATGTAACACCTCAGGCTACCAGAGCAAGGAGAGAGGCATGAAATAGATTCTTCCTCACAGTACTCAGAAGAAACCAGCCGTGCTAACACCTTGATTATGGGCTTCTAGCCTCCAGAACTGTGACATAAACTTTTTGTTATTTAGGCCACCCGAATCATGATACATTGGTATGGCAGTCCTAGCAAACTTATATAACAGTCTTGAAAAATAAGAACAAAGGTGGAGGATTCCCAATTCCCAATTCTAAAACTTACTACAAAACAATAGTAATTGAGATAGCGTGGTATTGACATAAGAATAGAACAAATAAATTAATGGAATAGAATTGGAAGTCCAGAAATAAACCCTTAGATTTATGTTCAATTTGATTTTCTTTCTTTCTTTCTTTCTTTCTTTTTTTTTTTTCTAAAAAGATGAGCGGTAGGGGGATCTTAACCCTTGACTTGGTGTTGTCAGCACCACGCTCTCCCAAGTAAGCCACAGGCCGGGCCTCAATATGATTTTGAACAAAGGTGCCAAGACAATTCAATAGGGAAATACAGTTTTTCAACAAATGACAGTGGGATATCTGGATAACCACATGCAAATTCTTAGAAGAAAATATAGGACTAAATCTTTGTGACCTTGGATTAGGCAATCATTTCTTAGACACTCCACCAAAAGCACAAGCAACAAAACAAACAATAGATTGAACTTCATCAAAGCAACAAACTTTTGTGTTGTAAAGGACACCACCAGGAATGTGAAAAGAAAGAATGGGAGAAAATATTTGCAGATCATATATCTGATAAGGAACTTGTATCCAGAATGTGGAAAGAACTCTAACAATTCAAAAATAAAAAGACAAATAATCCAATTTTAAAATGGGCAAAGGATTTGAACAGATATTCTCCAAAGAAGATGTCAAATTGGCCAATAAGCACATGAAAAGATGCTCAACAACTTTAGTCATTAGGGAAATGCAAATCAAAATAAGATACCACTTCACATTTATACATTAGGGAAATGCAAATCAAAATAAGATACCACTTCACACCCACTAAGGTGGAAGGAAGGATATGGGGAAATTGGAATCTCATACATTGCTAAAGGGAAATATAAAGTGGTACAGCCACTTTGGGAAACAGTCTGGGCAGTTTCTCAAATGATTAAACTCAAAGTTGAAACCACATGACCCAGCAATTCTGCTCCTACCTTTATCACCAAGAGAAATTAAAGCATATGTTTACACAAAAACTTATACACGAATGTTCATAGCAGGAATATCCATAATAGCCAAAAAAGTGAAAACAACCCAAATGTCTATCAACTGATGAAACAAAATGCGGTGTATCCATATAACTGACTATCCAGCCATAAAAAGGAATGAAGCATTCATATAAGCTACAGCATGGATAAACCCCGACAACATCATGTTAGGTGAAAGAAGTCAGACAAAATAGCCACATATTATACGATTCCATTTATATGAGATGTTCAGAATAGGCAAATCTATAGATTTGACAGGAAGTTGACTGGAGACAGAAAGTAGATTAGTGGTTGCCAGCAGTTGAGAGAGAGGGAATGGGGAGTGACTGCTAAAGGGTACCAAGCTTTTTTTGAGGGTGACACAATATTCTGGAATAAGATAGTGGTGATGGTTGCATAACTCTGTGAATATACTAAAAAACACTGAATTGGGGCGAGCCAGTGGCTCTCTCGGGAGAGTGTGGTGCTGATAACACCAAGGCCATGGGCTCGGATTATTTTAAAAAACAAACAATAAAAAAAACAAACAAAAAACCTCCACTGAATTGTACACTTTATAGGGGTGAATTTGATGGTATATAGANACTAAAGGGTACCAAGCTTTTTTTTTAGGGTGACAAAATATTATGGAATAAGATAGTGGTGATGGTTGCATAACTCTGTGAATATACTAAAAAACCACTGAATTGGGGTGAGCCCGTGGCTCACTCGGGAGAGTGTGCTGCTGATAACACCAAGGCCATGGGCCCGGATCATTATAAAAAACAAACAAACAAACAAACCAAACAAAAAACCTCCACTGAATTGTACACTTAATAGGGGTGAATTTGATGGTATATAGATTATATTTCTTTTAATTTTTTTATTTTTTTTTTTTAAAGATGACCGGTAAGGGGATCTTAACACTTGACTTGGTGTTGTCAGCACCACGCTCACCCAGTGAGCGAACCCGCCATCCCTATATGGGATCCGAACCCGTGGCCTTGGTGTTATCAGCACCGCACTCTACCGAGTGAGCCACAGGCCGGCCCAGATTATATTTCAACTGATATTTTTAAAATTAGTCTGGGGCTGGCTTGTTAGCTCGCTTGGTAGAGCGTGGTGCTAAGTACACCAAGGTCAAGTATTTGGATCCCCATACTTTGTTTTTTTTTTGGCCAGCTGCAAAAAAAAAAAAAAAAA
>NW_007748191.1:6589-7050 GCF_000696425.1 Galeopterus variegatus
GGAATGATCAGCTCTACTATTCCTACATCACCCTCTCTGGCCACCAGATGGATCTTTCCCAAGATGTCTGAGTCGGATCTCCTAGCTCGGACCAAAGCCGATTCTTTCTCAAGCAAACTGCGTCCGCCCTCGCCTCCTGCAGCCTGGTGGAGGTGCCCGAGACTGACTCACTCTTCTGCCCTCAAAAGTCAATAAGCTTCTTCATGGTAGAAAAGAGCAGCTTCAGAGGCCCTTCCCCACCCCTGGCCCCGTGTCACTTACTCACTTCTCAAGCCGGTATGAGCGAATATTACTCGATACGATTTTGGAGAAGCCATCCTCTCTGCCAGAACAGCACCACTCAAAAGCCTCCCGTTGGGACCGGTAACCAAGCAGCAGGTCTAAACACAAGTGAGCATTCGGACCGAGCCGTGGCGCCCAAGCGTTCTAAGAGGACGCGTGCAGGGGCCTCGGGTGGACCA
>NW_007748191.1:7863-12002 GCF_000696425.1 Galeopterus variegatus
GAGGTAAATTGAAAGTTCATTCTCATTGGCTATTCGTTGCCATGGCTATACATCACTTCTAAGCGTTGACCTGGCTCCTCCCCCTACTTCTCCTTCCATTCAGAAATCCACTTCCCCTACGCCGCGCGAAATGATCAGCGCTACTATTCCCACATTACCCTTTCTAGCCACCTGATGGATCTTTCCCAGATGCCTGAGTCGGATCTGGTAGCTCGGCGGAATCAAATTCTTTTTCCGAACCCAATGGCGTCTGCGCTCGCGTCCTTGGTCCCTGATCCGCCCCCTACTTCTTGATCCACTCTGTCATCCACAACCCCTACGCCACACGGAAGGATCAGCTGTGCTCTTTCCACCTCACCCTTTCTGGCAACCTGATAAATCTTTCCCAAGTTGTCTGAGTCGGATCTCCTAGCTCGACCGAAAGCCGATTAACTTTCTCAACCAAAACTCGTCCGCGCTCGCCTCCTGCAGCCTGGTGGATATGCCCGAAAGTGACTCTCTCTTCTGCCCTCAAAAGTCAAAAAGCTTCATTGTAAGACAGCAGCTTCAGAGGCCCGTCCCCTCACATGGCCCCTTGGCCCCTAACCACTTCTGAAGCCGGTATGAGCGAATATTACTCGATACGATTTTGGAAAAGCCAACCTCTCTGCCACAACAGCACCACTCAAAACCCTCCCGTTGGGACCAGTAACCAAGCAGCAGGTCTAAAAACGAGTGAGCATTCGCACCGAGCACCGGCGCCTAGGCTTCTAAGAGGGCGCGTGCAGGACCTCGGGTGGACCAATGGTTGCTGAGTGACGTCAGCAGTCACTAGGTAGATTGAAATTTTGTTCTCATTGGCTCTTCCTTGCCACAGCTATACATAGGTGTTCTCCTAAGGGAGGGCCTGGATCCGCTCCCTACTTCTCCTTACATTCTGTCATCCAAATCCCCTAGGCCACACGGAATGATCAGCTCTACTATTCCCTCATCACCCATTCTGGACACCAGATGGATCTTTCCCGAGATGCCTGAGACGGCTCTGGTAGCTAGGCCCAGTCAGATTCCCTTTCTCAACCAAACCGCGTTCCCGCACAACTCTTGCAGCCTGGTGGAGGTGCCCGAGAGTGATTCTATCTTCTGCCCTCAAAAGTCAAAAAGCTTCTTCATTGTAAGACAGCAGCTTCAGAGGCCCGTCCCCTCACGGGGCCCCTTGGCCCTTACTCACTTCTCAAGCCGGTATGAGCGAATATTACTCGATACGATTTTGGAGAAGCCAACCTCTCTGCAACAACAGCACCACTCAAAAGCCTCCCCTTGGGACCGGTAACCAAGCAGCAGGTCTATACACGAGTGAGCATTCGGACCGAGCCCTGGAGCCCAAGCGTTCTAAGAGGACGCGTGCAGGGGCCTCGGGTGGACCAATGGTTGCTGAGTGACATCAGCAATCACTAGGTAAATTGAAAGTTAGTTCTCATTGGCTATTTGTTGCCATGGCCACACATCAGTTCTCCCTTACCTTGCGCCTGGCTACGCCCCTTACTTCGCCTTCCACTCTGTCATCCACATCCCATACGCCACACGGAATGTTCAGCTCTACTATTCCCACATCACCCTTTCTGGCAGACTGATGTATCTTTCCCAGATGCCTGAGTCGGATCTGGTAGCTCGGCCGAAAGCTGATTCTCTTTCTCAACCGAACCGCGTCCCCGATCGCATTCAAACGGCGTCGCGATCGCCTCCTTGGTTCTGGCTCCGCCCCCTACGTCTCCTTCCCTTCTGTCATCCACGTCCGATACGCCACACGGAACGATCAGCTCTACTATTGCCACATCACCCTTTCTGGATACCAGATGGATCTTTCCCAAGATGCCTGAGTCAGATCTGTTAGCTCAGCCGAAAGCCGATTCTCTTTCTCAACCGAACGGCGTCGCGATCGCCTCCTTGGACCCTAATCCGCCCCGTATTTCTCGATCCACCCTGTCATCCACAACCCCTACGCCACACGGAAGGATCAGCTGTACTCTTTCCACATCACCTGTTCTGTCAGCCTGATCCCTCTTTCCCTGATGTGTGAGTCGGATCTGGTAGCTCGGACCGAAAGCTTCAGGGTGTGAAGGGAGGGTCTAAGAGATCTGCTGCCCGGGGGGGAAGCTCAGGTTGCACCTTTGGGGACTGAGAGTCACCTCCAAGTTACTGGGAAGTATGTTTGGAAGCTTCACGGTGTGAAGGGGCCTTGGACGTTGTTATCAATTCCTCAGCTGTAGGTCTGGCCCATGGCTCACTTGGGAGAATACGGTGCTGATAACACCAAGGCCATGGGTTCAGATCCCATATAGGGATGGCCGGTTAGCTCACTTGGGAGAGCGTGGTGCTACAACACCAAGTCAAGGGTTAAGATCCCCTTGCCGGGAATCTTAAGAAAAAAAAAATCCACAGCTGAGCTGAGGTTGTGCTTTTTCAAGACCAACATTTGGACACAGAATTGGTCAAGTACCCTGTCCAAGCCCCTCCCTGAGAGGGTCCTATCTCGAACCACCATCTGTGGCTTGGTCTTGGCTACACTGCCCGCTCTGCCCATTTACTCCCAACCCCAGCACCAGCCTCTAGGCTTCCTCAGTGCTGGTCATCTGTGAATCCCTGTTGGCCTGAAGGCCCAGATATTCCTTGGTGGTTCCACAGACCACCGAGGTGTCAATCTGTGACAGACACACATTCTCCCTGGGTCTGCAGTTGCTGCCCTTGGTGCTGTTTGGAATGGAGAAGGGTCACTCCCCTCTATTTTATATATTCAGGCAAGGGTCCCCCCATAGCAGAGTTGCTTGGTCTGTGGTCTCAGCTTAGTGAGAGGATTCTTCCACCTGAGCTGCCCCTGTGGGCGGAGGGGTTAGGTCGGACCATCGTCTCTGTCTTCCACCCTAGCTCACCTCTGTGCTAGATCTCAGCACAAGGCCCCTTCTCTCTCTAGGATCTTAGTTTCTCCCTGTGATCTGACCTCTGACGACGCCCCACCCAATTGACAGACATGTCTACATATTTCTAAAACCCAGTAGTGGACCAGATGGGGCTCAGTCTTTCCCAAAAAACAGAGGATGCCAGGTCACTCATTAGAGGGTTNCTTTGGGAAACAGTCTGGGCAGTTTCTCAAATGATTAAACTCAGAGTTGAAAGCACATGACAAAGCAATTCTGCTCCAACCTTTATCACCAAGAGAAATTAAAGCATATGTTTACACAAAAACTTATACACGAATGTTCATAGCAGGATTATCCATAATAGCCAAAAAAGTGAAAACAACCCAAATGTCTATCAACTGATGAATGAATAAACAAAATGTGGTGTACCCGTATAACCGACTATCCAGCCATAAAAAGGAATGAAGCATTAATATAAGCTAATATAGGCTCTTTGTTAATCTGTGAGAACAGAAACAGAAAATTCACAGATGAGTAAACAGGGAGAGTGTATACAAAGGGAGATGTGAATCTTTTCTAGGATTAAAGAACTGAAGTCCACAGAAGCTAAAGTATCAAAACTAAAAAATGATGGTCTAAGGGTCTCCCGTGGCTCACTTGGGAGAATGTGGTTCTGATAACACCAAGGTCACGGGTTCGGATCCCTATATAGGGATGGCCAGTTAGCTCACCTGGGAGAGCGTGGTGCTGACAACACCAAGTCAAGGGGTAAGATTCCCTGGCTGTTCATCTTTTCTAAGTAAGTAAGTAAGAAAGTGAAGTAAGTAAGTAAGTAAGTAAGTAAGTAAGTAAGTATGTAAGTAAGTAAGTAAGTAAGTAAATGTCAGTGAAGTAAGTAAGTACGTCAGTAAGTAAGTAAGCAAGTAAGTAAATAAGTAAGTTAAGTAAATAAGTAAGTAAGTAAGTAAAAGTAAGTAAGTAAGTAAGAAAGTAAGTAAAGTAAGTAAGTAAGTAAGTAAATAAGTAAGTTAAGTAAGTAAGTAAGGAAATAAGTAAGTAAAAGTAAGTACGTATGTTAGTAAGTAAGTAAATAAGTAAAAAAATGAATGAATGAATGAATGAATGAATGAATAAATAAATAAATAAATAAATGAAAATGATAGTCTACAAGATAGAAATCCAACAATTGTTATTTCTATACACAACGAACAATCTGATAGTGATATTAATATAAAAATTCTAAAA
>NW_007748191.1:16656-17203 GCF_000696425.1 Galeopterus variegatus
CCTTGATTTTGGGCCTCTAGCCTCCAGAACTGTGACATAAACTTTTTGTTGTTTAAGCCACCAAAATCATGATACTTAGTTATGGCAGTCCGAGTAAACTTATATAACAGTCTTGAAAAAGAAGAACAAAGGTTGAGGATTCCCAATTCCCAATTCTAAAACTTACGACAAAACAATATTAATTGAGATAGCATGGTAGTGACATAAGGTTAGAACACATAAATTAATGGAATAGAATTGAAAGTCCAGAAATAAAACCTTATATTTATGTTCAATTTGATTTTCTTTCTTTCTTTCTTTCTTTTTTTTCTAAAAGATGACCGGTAGGGGGATCTTAACCCTTGACTTGGTGTTGTCAGCACCACGCTCTCCCAAGTAAGCCACAGGCCGGCCCTCAATTTGATTTTGAACAAAGGTGCCAAGACAATTCATTAGGGAAATACACTTTTTAAACAAATGACAGTCGGATATCTGGATAACCACATGCAATTCTTAGAAGAAAATATAGGACTAAATCTTTGTGACCTTGGATTAGGCAATCATTTCT
>NW_007748192.1:0-215 GCF_000696425.1 Galeopterus variegatus
ATACCTAGACTGGAGGAAGGCTAATTGACTATTATAGAGTGAGAGAAATCAGGTAGCCAAGCATCCCTTAAAGAATTCTCTCTGTAGTAGCCTAATAGTGCCTGGTAATGCCACAAGTCTCAATGCATTCCAATAATCTGCTTTATAGAGAAATAGATGTAGTTAGTAGCCAATTTGTTGAACTTGTACTGAATCCAGTCTCTTTAAAAACAAGT
>NW_007748192.1:5917-6311 GCF_000696425.1 Galeopterus variegatus
CTGAGATTAAGTTTTGAAACGTTCATGAATTCTCTTAGGCCATTGGAGCTCATTTGTTCTCTGAAAGAGTAATGAAGTTCAGTGGTCACTAAACTCCCAGCTCTGTTTACCAAACAATCTGAAGCTATTTGCTTACTTACATTTGGGACTTAATTTGAAGAAGTAGGCAATAGATCAGGAAAGTCAGACGTAGAATACATAAATTCTTCCCATTGCACACAGTGTACCATCCTAGAGACATAACTGAACACCCAGGGTCAGTTTGTCAATTTCCAGGGATAATGAGGATTATCTACCTCTGCACATCTTCCAATCTGATTGTTCTCACAGTTCAGAAAATTTCGATGTCATAAAAATATATATTCCTATGCTTCGTTTTCAGAGACTTTTCTAC
>NW_007748192.1:11738-12001 GCF_000696425.1 Galeopterus variegatus
TAGAAAATCTGTCATCTTGTAATGAAAGGAAAATCAAACTAGATGTGGAAAAAAATGAATGTTAGTGCAAAAGTAATGAACAGTGAAACCTAACTGTAAAATGTTTAATACATGGAACTACACAGTGCAATCATTAATATACTTCTGTGACATGAACTATTATAGAGATTGAGCTAGGTCCTTCCAGTGTATAAACTACTACCTGAGATTAAGTTTTGAAACGTTCATGAATTCTCTTAGGCCATTGGAGCTCATTTGTTCTC
>NW_007748193.1:0-10155 GCF_000696425.1 Galeopterus variegatus
TTTTACCATTTTAACAAATATTATTCTTTAATACCTGTAAGAGAAGAGAAGGTATAAATGTTGACGTTGAAAAGGTAGAATCAGTATGACCCAGTGACAAATGTGAAGGGTGAGAGAGAGGAAAGAGATAATGATGCTGCTGAATTCTGTGCTGAGGTCCTTGGGTGGCTGATTTATCATAAGCAGAAACAGAGGGAGCAGGATGAAGAGAAGTTTGGATGTTGTAGGGGGAGGAGAGGCCATCTCTCTTTTACAAATATTGAGTTTGAGAGGAGGTTATAGTATCCTAGTGGAAATGTTCAGCAGCCCTTTGGAAAGGTGTGACTGGAGCTCTTGTGGGAGGTCGAGGCTAGAGGTAAAAGTCTGGGAGCTGTCTGCATAGAGGTGACCTACAGAGTGGATGATATCCCTGAGGAGGGAACTAAGGAGCTGAGGGCAGAGCCTTGGGGATCACCCATATTTAGGAACAGAATGATAAACTGAGGCAGCAGAGCAAGATAGATCATAAAGGGTGAGTATTTACTAGTTTTTTTTCAGGAGTAGGAACACTTTTAATCTCTCCCCTATTTCTCTGAGAATTATGTTTTAAACCTCAGAGCCTTACTTCTATCTACAGCCTATTTTCTTCATTCATGCATTCTGATCTTCAGCTTTCTAGGATTCATTTCTCTCTCATGTGGTTCTGAGCTTGTCTATCAAATCACTTTGAATCCAAGGACTCAGGTGTGACTCCTAGAGCTGCCATTTTAAGCTGTGCAACTAAGCACAAGTGAATTCAGTTCTCTGAACATCAGTTTTCTCATATGACAAAAACCAACAATTACACTTTCTCCATTCAGTAATTGGGAGAAATAAGTGAGGTAATACGAGGCAATGTCTAGCATAGTACTTGGCATATAGTAAATGTTCTTTGAATCTAAGTATGAATTGCCAAATAGACTACCCTGTAAAAGCATGACTCATCTGTAACTTTTGCCTACAGCTGAAAGATTTATAATTATACTACGTTATTGGGAAGGAGCTATGTATCACAATAAAAAATTATGCTATTTGTACTCCAAGAGAATTAACTTTCCTCTAAATTTCATTTTCTTCTTTCTTTCTTTCTTCTTTTCTTTTCTTGGCCCTTAGTGTATCATGGGGAAATTTTTTTTTTTTTTCGCTTATGCCTCATTTCATGATAGGCTGTTGTAAGCCCATAAACACAGACCACAAAATACCAGAAAAATATGGAGTAGTAAAACTGTGGTTCAGTCAAGTTCAGAGCATTGGTTTAGTGTGAATCTTTAAATCTTTTTCTCTATGGAAATTTTGCATTTCAGTGAGTAGATAGGTGACTTGCTCTAAGAGTTTAGGAGTGATTAGGTAATTTATTCTCGGCATCCATCGGCATATGCTTTTTTGTTACATTATATTGATAAGCTTTTGTCAAACACATATTTACAGTTCAAAGATGTTGTAGTTCATATGTGCCTTTTATTAGCTGTTGAGTTCACATGAAGCTTTCTCTAGGAAAATAATGCTTCTTTATTTTTATCTCCATGGTACTCTATACAATCAAGGTGAAAAAGAACGTCTGTGAGATTTTGTTAAATTTCTATTCCTGCTCCTATAGTTTCATCGAGATCAAGTGTATTCTACATATTGGCAGCCACATAGAGCAGAGACCAAATCAGATGCAGATGTGAAGCCACGAGAAAAGGCCTAGATGGCATGGCTGGCTGGTAGCTGACGAAAGTGGTGCTGTTGTTATTAAGGAGAAGTGAATATATTGCCAAGCCTCAGAACACGTAGTATAAACATTGCATATAGATCTGATGCTGGATGATACATTCATCTGGTCTTACTGTAAATGAGAGCCAAGTACCTATTTAAAAAATCTGTTGACAACAAGATATAATATAAACTACTTTAGTAGTTGTTGAGATTTGTCAGAATTTTAGTTTGTGTAAGAACTGGGCTAAGTGACCCAGAATCTATTGCCTAATCCTACTTTTTAACTAATTACTTTGCTTATGAACAATTCTATCCACCCAGGTTATAACAATGAAGGAAATCATTAGAAATAGGCTATGTCATCAATGACTTTACTAAATCTTGTGTTTTAAAATTTTATTTCTGGTGTTAATTTCATTATATTTTTAAGGTACTAATCTAGTTCCATGTTCCTCAGCTAGTGGGCCTGGTAAGTCTAAGAATCTATACTGGTTACTTATAGATTGAGTGCAATTGACATTCATGAGTAAATTCTTTCCTCCCTTCCTTCCTCCCTTCTTCCCTGCCTTCCTCCTATTTAACAAATATTTGTTGAACATTTACTAAGCTCTGGGGGAAAAGTAATGGAAAGCTTTCTGCACTTAAAAACCTTCCATTCTAGAAAATTAAACAAATAATAAATTCAAGTATTTCAGATAATGATCAATGGCATAATAATTGTGAAATAGGATGTTGTGATGGTGACTTTGCATAGGATGCAGTGGGTTTCCTTTAGAGTAGGTGGGCAGGAAAGGGCTATGACCTGAATGATAAGGAGGTGCCAGCCATGCAAAGAACAGAGACCAGGCTTCTCAGGCACAAGAAATAGCAAGCACAGGAAGCCAAAAGCCAATGTGATTAGTCCATGACAGAAGTGATTGCTGATGTCAGAGATGGAGGCATTGTCTGGTCACATAGAACTTCGTGGGTCATTGCAAGGAGGTGGGGTGTTGTAATAGCAGGGCAGGTAATTTAAACGGAGTGTTAATATGATATGATTTAAGTTTAAAAAGATAACTCTGCTGTGAGGTGAGGAGAAAGAACTTAGGGGACAAGAATAGATGTAAGAAGGCACATTAGGAGGCATTTAGGGTGATGGAGAATAGAGAGAATGGTGGCCACATGCAAGGCTGCTCAATCCAAGATGGTGTTTCTAAGAGGAAAGGAAGGGGGTAAGTTCAAAAGGGATGGTAGGTAAGCAACTAACAATACCCATGTCAGATAAGATAGTAGATGAGATAAAGGGAAGGATCTGATCAAGAAGTGAGAAATCAAATAAACTTGTTTTTCCTTTATAATTTATGGAGTTTATGGTGCATTATGACAAGAATGGTGTCTTAATTTCCTTGTGTATATATCAATCTACCTAGATCCCTACTTTGTTTTCCTTTAGTCCCCCACAGATGCCACAGCTCAGGCTGATGACATTACCTTCTTCCTCCTGTCCTCTCCCTGAGTCTAGGACAACTTGGAAATTAGGAGAACTTAGGAAGATCCAGATCTGAAACTCAATGCTAAAGCATATTTTTAATAAATGAGGCTCACGTTTCCTTCAGAGGCTGGAATATATCAATGTTTAAAGAGGAACTATTACAGCTTTATATTTTTTAATGATAAAAGTTCGAACACATAGTATTATAGGTTTGATGCTATTATTCATTTTACTAAAGAATGGGTCTTAGGAAGAATTTTGTCTGAGGTAGAGTATTATTTATAAATGCTCCTTTTGGTGGATAATCTCAAGAACATTTTTACAAAGTGCCTACAACATGCGTGGCATGACATTTAAGATTTAGGAAGCCACAAAGCAAAAGAGATTTTTTTTTTCTTTTAATCAGTGTTAGTTAACCTCTCTAGCACAGCTCCCTAAAGTTGACTATGTTCATTATTTTCACAAATAGGTTTAACCTGACAGGCCAGCCAAACATTTTCCTACCACCTCCCACATATTACATTTATGCTGAAGCTAACGTTGCTTCCAGATTTCAGTATTATTATGTGTACAGGAGCATGACAGAGTTTACTTGACAATCCCCCTTCAAATTCAGTTAATTAAATAGAAGAATTTTAGTAAAATCAAACATTTCTTACTACAGTACAAAAGTTTATTTGACTGAATTTTATTTTATTTTATTTTTTTTTGGGGGGGGCTGGTTGTTTTGGCATCGTAAATCTGCCTTCCAAATTCACCCACAAACTTGTTTCTGTGGAAACAGAGCCACAAATAGAAACAGTGGTTATTGACTTTCTTTTGGGGCTACCACCTGGTTTCTGCAAAACCCTAGAGAGCATATACCAATTTCTATTTGTATTTTATTTCCTCTTCTCTCTCCCTTCCCCTCTCATATCTACATGGGTTTAAAATAATCCAGGCTTCTCTATTATTTATCAAAAGCCTAGTAGATTGGCTGTGTCTTAGTCAGCTTGGGCTGCTGTAACAAAAAGTTATAAACTGGGTGGCTTATCAATAATAGAAACTTATTTTTCATAGTTTTGGAGGCTGAAAGTCCGAGATCAGGGCGCCAGGATGATCAGGTTCTGATGAGGGCTTGCTTCTTGGTTCCCAGACCAGCACCATATTCTTGCTACATCCTCACATGGCAGAAGGGTTAAGAGACTCTTTGGGTCTCTTTTATAAGGGAACTAGTCCTATTTGGGAGGGTTCTGACCTCATGACTAAATACTTCCCAGAGGCCCACCTCCAAATACCATGACAATAGGAGTTAGGTTTTAACATAAGAATTTTGGGAGGACACAAATATTCAGAATATAGAAGGCTGATAAAACAAGAAAAGAGAGTTTGACCTCTGACTGTAATTAGAGTCTTCTAGGTGTGGCCTCACCTATGGCCAGTGTCTTCTGACTGTGTTTTGGGAACCCCACCCAGGCTCAAGCTCACTCATTACCCTCGGTCAACCCCAAGCGCTGCATCCAAGCCTCCCTTTCTCATGTTCCCCAGCCTTCTCCAGCCTCTCCAAATTTGGTGAGTTCCTCTTGTCTTGGCTGCCTCCTATCAGTCCAGTTGATTGCATGTTAGACAATTCTTTCTTTGAGAAGCCTTCCCTGGCACTTTCTTTAGACTAAGTGATGTGTCCATTAAATACTCCTATAGCACCTGTAAAAATGATAATAATAATAATACCTATAAGACAAGATGGTAGAAGTCTGAGGTTAAATAAAGAAAAAGTTTGGCATAGTGCATTCATTTTCTTTGACTGCTGTAAAAATTACTACAGCTTTGGTAGTTAAACCAATAAACACAGATTTACTCTTTCACAGTCCCGGAAGCCAAAAGTTTAAAATCAAGGGACAGCAGTGCCTTGTTCCCTCTGGAGGCTCTGGGAGAGATTCTGTTTCTTCTCTCTCCCAGCTTCTGGTGGCTCTCAGCAATCCTCGGCTTGTGGCTGCATCACTCCAGCCTCTGTCTCTGGCCGTATTGCCTTCTCTTCTCTGTGTGTCTCTGCTGTGTTTCTCTTATAAGGACACTTGTCATTGGATTTAGAGCCCATCTGGATAATCAAGGAATATCCCCTCATCTTGAGCTCCTTAATTACATCTGCAAAGACTCTTTTTCCAAATAAGGTATCATTTACAGATTGGGGGATAAGGACATGTACATATCTCTTTGGAGGCCATGATTCAGCACACTACACACTGTAACTAGCACATAAACACTATAACGAAGAGCAGCTATTGAAAATGAGGATAATAATGACAATGATTTGTTGATAGAGAAATCAGAGCATATCTCCAATGGTTCTCTTTACCCTAGTGGACTGTGTCATGCTAATTCCCACATCAGTGACTTCCCTCCTGCTATTGTCCTCACATGTGAGACCTTTTTGCTATCTTTATCTTACCCAGTTTTTAAGGTTCAGTTCAAGTTCAACCTCCTCTACAAAATATACTATGATCCATAGTGGTGATCATAAAGGTGCCTAATGTTTATCAAGAGCTTACAACTTGCCAGGCATGGTACAAAGAGCATTAATCTTCCTATTGATACCCCCACTGTTCCTCTGTCTTTTGACTTGCTAAAACATTTTTATCTGAACCACCATAAATGATATTTAATTATATACTGTCAGATATACTAATTGTAGGCTGTGCATGTAGCCTATATATAAATTCCTTATAATATATACTACTTGTATAGTATTTTACTACTACCACTACTACTATGGCTAACTTTCATTAGAGTACTTACCATGGGCCAAGAGAACTGAGCTAAGTTCTTAAATTTTCTCTTTTAATCCTCAAAGCAATTTTGCAATGTGTATGTTTCCATTATTCCCACTTTTCAGATGAAGAAACTGAAGCTTATACTTGTTATTTGCCCGTGGTCTATAAGCAATGGAATCAGAGTATAAGCCAAGGCCATCTAACTTTAGAGACCACACAAACTTATACATTGTTGAATATATTTGCTACTATATCACATAAGGGTTGGCCTTCTGATGCATTTAGGTAGATCTGAGGCTTCTTAAGGTGATACTTTTCCTGCTTCCCACAATTGCCTGTTATTTTGATGAGTCCTTGGAATAAATTAAAGTTTTGTCTTGTCTTATTTTTTAATGTCCTGGATGATCTAAATAATATTTTAGCCAAAGCCTGTTAGTTTGATCCTCTTAGAAAGTGGGTAATGTCCCTGCAGATGTAAATGTTTGAGAGACTCAACTCGAAATGACAAAAATTACTCCCTGTTCTTAACCACTGTCCCCAACCTCCTTTTAAGACTGTCCTCATCACAGATAGGGAGTCAAGAAAATCATTTCTTGAAATAATTTTCTTTCTTGATATGTAAAGGTCATTAAATTAGATAGCATTAACAGCATCAATAGGAGACTGAGAACTGAAAAAAATGCAGACTGAATCCTATGACAAAGAATTATCAAAAGTTTTAGGACTGGCCAGTTAACTCACTTGGTTAGAGCGAGGTGCTGATGACACCAATGTCAAGGGTTTGGATTCCTGTATTGGCCAGCTGTCAAAAAGTGAAAAAAAACCCACAAAGAATTATCAAAAGTTTCTATTAAAATTACCAAATTAACCTGACAAATAAAAAGTCATTCATCATGTTATAAAAATATTTACTTTGTCAAATATGTCTTCAAAATTAAACAACAGTTATCCATTTTCTTATGGCATTCATTTAATTGTTCTTTAAGAGATTTTATAGTCAAATTTGGTAATACTGTTTGGATGTAGGAAAATATTACACCTCATACAGTGAGAGATAAAAGTCTTTCTGAATTACAGACATAAAGATGCAAAGAGAGAAAAAGTTTATAGCCTCAATCCTAAAATTTCAGTCATGGGTCAAGCATAAATGCAGAAATACAAAACTCACCAGTGCATATCAAAGAGCTATTCTCTTCCCAGTGGGTATAATTCTTAATTGATTTGAACTTAAACAGACACATAGACAAACACGAAAGACTAACAATTCAGAGTCTCTGTCATCTTGTACCCAACAGAGGCAAGATCTTTATAAACCATTAATTCTTTCACAGAAATCACCAAATGGTCAGACCACAAAACCAAAAAAAGACAGTGCCAGAAATCAAGCACATATTAAAAGAGAATCAAACTAAAATCCTTACTGTGCCACCAGTGGACAAGATCCCATAACACAGGACCAGGAGAGGGAGTCACCATTAGGTCCCCAACCATCAGTCAGGAGCAGAGCACAAAGCACTCCAAGAGGACTTACCTGGGTGGAGTAAACATGTTCTCCAAAATGAGATCTGGTCCTATCAAACTGTGAAGGACAAATGTACCAGGCAAGGAGATCATTTTATTCATACCGTTGAAATAGGAAGGTTTAGAGGTAAATTATTACTTATATAAATTGAGTATACCTAAAATTCCCAGAAAGTAAGAAAATTGAACTAATAAAACTTTCAATTTGCTAAATTTAAAAGGTATTCTTATAGGATCCAATTCAGAAATATTTTAAGATTTCAAGCTCAGACAATTTAGGTAAATCTTTGGCAAATGAAACTGTAATATTTTTAGTTTAATAAAAACGGCCATGTTTTCTCTGATTTATCCGTGTTAACTATAATATTTACATAGATTTTTATTCTATTTGTGTATGCTGTTCCCGAACTTATACAGGTTTACTGGTAAATATGCTAATATATCTTCTACTTAGTTTTTAAGTCATAAAACTTTAATTTATATTTTAAAAAATTGAATAATTATTATGAAAACCTTATTTCATCAGCAGTTATATTTTGTAGAATGCCAGCTTGAAGATATTTCCAGGATCTTTAAGTTGCTTAAAAGCTTTAACTGATACTAAATTGAGTTACTTAGCAGGATATTCATTAGATTCCTAGATTATCTAAGTACAATAGAATGTTGAAACACTAATTTCTTGTCATAATTTTAAGTTTATATACTTTTGCTTTTTATTTTTATATTATATGCCACAGAAAGGATAAATATATGTGGGTCTGTTAATGAATGTGTTCATTTGCAACTTTGAGGAGTTGTACTATAGATATAAATGAGGGGTCTTTAAAAAGTTCATGAAAGTATTTGTATTATCTTTTTTATTATTTATTTTTATTAGATCATAATTGATTGTACATATTCATGGGGTACAGAGTTGAATATCAATACCCATGTACAATATGTGATGCTCATTTCAGGATTCTGTTATCTTTTAATTCCATTTTTCCACAAACTTTTTGAAATACCCTCGTATATGGCTATAAAAAGTTATAAAAGACGTGTGGAAAGGGAAAATTATTTGTTATGGCCAAAGCTGGCTAAAGATTGATGATTTATTTATAACATTTAAAAAAAAGAGCTTTGTTATAAAATATTTTACTGTTACAAAAGTAGAATTTAGTTTTCTCTCTGTTAAAGTGACTTTTTTTTTTATTGGTCTGTTCTTAATTAGAGATAATAAAAGGTTATTCTTTACCTTCTTATAATCTACCTCAATAGCAAAGATTCTGGGTCTTAACAGAATAACCTTCTATGGTTTGTGTTGACTTTATTATATCCTTGATTATTTAAGAAAACCAACATTTCTTACTTGGCATATGAAAAGTAAGCAAGACAGAGGGACAGCATGACCAAGCACATGTCTTTGTACATCCTAGCTGGAGAGCTTCAAGACACTTAACCTGTGGTGCTGTATAACCAGAAGATTTCCCCCGCCAATCTCTTGGAATCCATGAACTACGTACACTCAGGGTTCAACAACTGACTCTTGAATGCAACCTGTTATATAAATATTTCTCTTTGCCATTTTAGGTATCCCTCTTTTAAGATGCCTTAGTCCAGACCCCTAAAACAACTGACCTTTGCCGTGAACTTTTATCAAGTGGTTTTACAGGGACAATGCCAGTAGGAATCATCAAGAGACTATTTCTTCAACCCTGCTTCACCCCACTCAGGAGGTTTATAATTGCTTCTAAGTTGTTCAGTGATGGATGGTACTCATTTGTCTTGTACAAAAGGGGGAGACTGACAATGCTGGGTTTTATTTGAGCCCTGTGTTCCCAGAAGAGTTCCATAAGGAGGAAAACCACAGAGAACCAACCTGTACTTGCATATTCCATGTTAAGAGGCACCTCCATCCTTCCCCTATCATTTGTCCTGGGACACCCATAGGATTCCAGAGTGAGTCCCTTGTTTATCTGCCTCCGTAAAACACCAGCCCCCTTGCTTTTCTTTCTTTTTTTTCTCCCCCCTTAATGAATATTCTCCATTTTTAATAGGCTGGATAAAATAATCTCCTCAATTGCCCTGTGCATTTTGCCTTTCACATAACTTATTTCATCTGTTAATTTTATAAAGTAGGTATCATCATTCTGGTTTTGCAGAAGAGAGCATCACATTTAGAAAACTTAAGATGCAATCAAGGTCACACAGCTAGTAGTTGATAGATATTTTCTTATTTTAAAGTCTGTGTTCTTAATCTGTAATCTATTTATCACCATAAACGAGTCACATTATTATTTTCATACATGACATTCAATTTAGGAATAAAATATTCAATGACTTCCCCTGAGTTGAAGTGAAGAGTATACTACATTTTTCTTTTAGCTTAAAACCAGAGCTAAATTCCATCTCTTGATGGATATGCACTATCTTGGGCAGAAAAATTAATTGTTTTATTAAATATATTATTAGTACAGGCACTCTGTTGAGCTAAGTTTGAAGCACATGTTGAGCTAAGTTTGAAGAACATTAGTGGTGGCAGAAGATTGTATGAACTGGAGCTCTCCTGAAAGATTGCCCCAAATAATTTGGCTTGCGTCCTGCGTAGAAATCCTCTTAGATTATCGCTCAGATTATCAAACTCATTTGTATGCATGTTGATCTTAAATCTTGGTCATTTAATATTATATTAATTGTCTTACAAAGGTTAGTATGTCA